>NC_133328.1:168542545-168765045 GCF_042186555.1 Aquarana catesbeiana | reverse complement strand
GTGATGTTGTTTCTTTGTCATGCACAATAAAAACACAGTTTTGCTTTAAACCACAGTTCAGCTCGGATAGGTGTTCCTAAATACTGTTAGTTGTTTTTTCTATTGTATCAAGACTGTTTGTTTTAATATGAGCTGTCTGGTACTTTGTTGTTTTTGACATTGTCTATTTTGTGTATCTTAACTAAAACATACAGCTTTGGCACAATTAACCCAATTTTTTTTTTTTTTTTTTTTTGGTGGTGTGTAGAGATGAGCCCGATGTTCGAGTCGAACAGAATTTCGAGTCGAACATAAGTGTGACTCGAACATCGGGTGCAGTGTTAATTTTAGTCTTAGAACTAAAATGGCATTTTAATTTTAGTCTTCTGCAATTGTTTTAGTTTTAGTCGTGTTTAGTTGTCTAGATCTCCAGTACATTTTAGTCGACTAAAATGTCCTACGTTTTAGTCGATTAAAATCTCCAGTACATTTCAGTAATTGCAATTTAGTTTTAGTCATAGTCTTTTGACTAAAATGGCATTTTAGTTTTAGTCTCATTTTAGCCTTTTGTCCTGGCAATACAGATAAAAGAAGTCATTGAAAAAAAACGGCATGGGATCCTCCTCAGTCCATTACCAGGCCCTTTGGGTATGAATATTAAGGGGAACCCCAAACCAATTTAAAAAAAAAAATTGTGTGGGGGTCCCCTCAAATTTCATACCAGGCCCTTCAGGGCCTGGCATGGGTGTCCCCCCAAAAATCCATACCCAGACCCTTATCCGAGCACGCAACCTGGCAGGCCGCAGAAAGAGGGGGGGGCGAGACAGCGCCCCCTCCTGATCCGTACCAGGCCACATGCCCTCAACATGGGGAGGGTGCTTTGGGGTAGACCCCAAAGCACCTTGTCCCCATGTTGATGGGGACAAGGGCCTCATCCCCACAACCCTTGCCCGGTGGTTGTGGGGGTCTGCGGGCGGGGGGGCTTATCGGAATCTGGAAGCCCCCTTTAAAAAGGGGACCCCCAGATCCTGGCCTTCCAGGTCCCCAAACACTTTTTATGACAATAACTTGCATATAAGCCTTTAAAATGAGCACTTTTGATTTTTCATGTTCGTGACCCATAGACTTTAACAGTGTTCGCATGTTCGAACAAATTTTTTGCCTGTTCGCATGTTCTGCTGCAAACTGAACCGGGTGGGTGTTCGGCTCATCCCTAGTGGTGTGTAGCAACTTATCCTAAAACATAACTCTTGTTGGAAGATTACACTCATCAGTGTGTCCTGCAACTACAACTGTGTACTGCAACTATAAAAATACCATACAAAATATTATGTTGCATAGGTCCTGACATAAAGGGAGACATATCTCAGGAAAACTGTTTATCAGGTTCCATCATACAATACCATACAGTCAAGAAAGAATACATGACCATCACCCATAATTTTTGTGATGCAGTGATGTGTTGTAATGATAATTGTTTTCTTTATTAACAGCCCTCACCTCACAGTGTTCATGGAATTTACTGCAGTCCAGCAGATGGAAACCCTATATTATTGACTGCAGGTTCTGACATGAAAATTAGGTAAGCAATACTTAATTTCAGGACCATTTATTAGATAGAGTCGAACTTGTGACATCAAGTACGTGTTAAATAAAAACAAAATACAATATAAGATAAAATGGCAACATGAAAGGCAAGTTAAGTGAAATTTCAATTTAGTTTGTGCAGAAGAGCTAACTTAGTTGCCCCTTAAAGCGGTAGTAAAGCCGATTTGTTACCTGCTGGAACCTAGGGCTCTCCGTGTGCAATTGCGGGAGTGATGTCATTGTGGCTCTGGCTACTCACAGCGGCAGAGCCCGCGAACCTGAAGGAAAGGCCTGGGGAAGATGTCAGCCCTCTCAGTGGTGACCGGGCACCGCTATTAGAGCTTTGTTTCAAGGAAAGTATTCCATAATGTGCTAGTATGCTAGGCTGTGCATACTAGCACATTATGCCATTGTCTTACAAGTTTTTTTGTTTGTTTAGCGGTTTACAACAGCTTTAATATAATACATTGGACAAATAAGTTGTTAGTTTGTTAAAACGACAGTGTAATCAGTGTATAAACATGCATTCCTGTATCAGACAAGGGTACTTGCATCAAAGAAACAGTAGTTTTGGTGTAATATTGAAAGAACAGTGTAAGTTGGTTGGTAAAATCTGAATGCTCTGTCCTTCCCATCAGATCGGTCAACAAGAAAGTGTCTGTACATGTTGCAGAGTGCTTATAGAGATATAATAGTCTTTAATGCAAGGATATTTAGTCAAGTCAAGCAACAGCCATCCCATATCTGTGGGCATGGATAAGATGTTAATAATAATTAAAAAATGACTGCGCTGTCCCAAATCTGTGATATAAAATGTGATTTGTAATGAAATTGAAATATATATATATATAGAAAGAAAGCAGCGACTTCCTGCAAGATACACACATCAATCAACAATTACCAAAGTCACGCTATATTTCTATAAAGTGAATCCGTGCTGTAAACTGAAATATTTCAGCCTTTCTAAAGTGAATAATATAAAAATGATCAAATTGCACATTAACAGTCCAGTCTTATTGCTAGTAGATCTCCATTGTGAAACAACACACAATGCACCCAAAAATGGAGATAAGAGAAATAATCTGCTATATTTCCATAAAGTGAGTCCGTGCTGTGAAAAGCAAAACATGCAATATAGAACACCGAGCCGTGATACACGCTAGTCCCGGAACCACGGGTTGCAATCGAGAACCGGCTGGCTTTGTGTTCTATACTGCATGTTTTGCTTTTAACAAATGTAAGTGCAGCACCTTTTATCCTTATTAAATAAAATACCCAATGATTTTACGCTATGGAAGCTTTTATCAGTCTTTTATGGGAAGCATCCGGCAACATATATCTGTAAGGGCCACAACTCCTGTGAAAACGCTGGGATCTTGGCTGTGTGACCAAAAAGGCCTGGGCTGGGTAATAAGCCAGAAGCGCTTGCGATCTCCTATAATAAGAGATTAACAGGAGTCGGTAAGCGGCAGTGTGTGTGGAGCTGGAAGGCAGACCTTTTCTCTCATCACCATTCCCGGGTGTATTGTGTTACAGTGGAGATCTACTAGCAGTAAGAGTGGACTGTTTACAATGCGCAATTTGATTAATTTCATTTATAATATTCTATAGAAAATATTTTAATTTACAGCACGGACTTTATGAAAATATAGCAGATTATTTCTCTTATCTCCATTTTTGGGTGCATTGTGTGTTATTTCACAATGGAGATCTACTAGCAATAAGAGTGGACTGTTTACAATGTGCAATTTGATCATTTTTATATTATTCACTTTAGAAAGGTTGAAAAATTTCAGTTTACAGCACGGATTCACTTTATGGAAATATGGCGCGACTTGACATTGAAAAATGGATAAGATGTTATAAATAAATATATTGTCAGTATAATAATAAACAACCAAGGCCAGTAGAATTCTGCAGAAGACTGTTGCCATCCATAATCTTGGCATGGCCATAGCAAGTAATAATTGTGTCCATATCCATCTCAGTGAATTTGCTCAGGAGAGAATTATGGCTGTATGCAAAGACATCTGAGCTCTAGAGATATGTCTGATCATAGTCTGCTGGTCCTAATCTGAGGTGTGTATTTTAATTGATTTCTTATAGGCAGGGAGCCAGCATGCTATACTGGTTCTCTGCCAAATATAAAATTGGACTTTATATTTCACTTAAAATGCATATGTTAAAGCTTTAGACGCTTATCATAAAGATGAAATTAGTTCAATACACAAACCATCTATGCAGGCACATAATTAGACACAGTGGGGTTTATTTACTAAAGCTAGAGAGGGCAAAATTAGTCACAATTCTGCATATAAACCAATCAGCTTCTAACCTCAGCTTGTTCAATTAAAGTGGATGTAAACCCACTCTCATCCTTTCTAAACTACTGCCATTGTGGGTATCTATAAGGATATACATGCCTCCTGCATGTATCCTTACCTGTCAAATGTCTCCCCTCTGTCTGTTATGAGACCCAAAAAACGGCAGATTCTGTGGGTGGGTCTGTTGTCCGGAGCTCAGTGATTGGAGTCGTGATGTCAGTAGACTCCCTGCCCACCTCTACACTCCCCTTGCCAAAATGCATTTTCTCCTGTATATTTCTTACACTGAACTTCTGCTATGATCACTAACATCCAGTCAAAACCCAGAAAAGTCACCACATGACTTCAGCATGCCCAATCATGCTGAGATGTGGAGCAGCCAATCCTGGGAGAGCTGGAGAAGAAAGGAGGAGGGGATCTGAAGTACACAGAATGTCTCTCAGAATCGATTCATACTGAGGCAGCACGACTTGCAGCGCGACTGCCTCAGGCGACTTGAACACGACAGCAGCGGCAACTTGCAAAACGACTTCTATATAGAAGTCAATGCAAGTCGCCCCCGAAGTAGTACAGGAACATTTTCCTAAGTCGGAATGACTTGCGTCGCTCCGATTAGAATGGTTCCATTGTACAGAACAGGACGCGACTTGTCCCAGGCTAAGTCGGCGGACAAGTCGTCCCAGTGTGAACCGGCTCTCAGGCTCTGCATGAGATATGTAAATCATCTGTCACTCACAGCAAGTGGGAGAAAAGGACTCCTATTTCTCTGTCTGTCCCTTTTTATCTCACTGAAAAAATATAAGAGGACTGCTCAGAGCTGGGTTAACTCTTCGTGGCAAGACTAGGCAAAGATGACATGAAATCCTATACTGTACAAGGTGCAAGCCTTAATTAAAAATGTATTTTTCCAGGTTTAGATCCACTTTAAGCTTTGGTAATAAAACCTGGAAGCTGATTGGTTTCTATGCAGAATTGTGACTCATTTTGCCCTCTCTAGCTTTAGTAGATAAACCCCAGTGAGGCTAAAGGAGTTGAGATTGTTCACAAAATAAATTGTATGGATATTGACTTCAGTTAGAAAATCACATGAAAAACAAATCTCTGTTTGCTTTCTTCACCTGCACACGATTGGATAGTTAAAGTGTATGTTCACACACTTTATCATGTTAGCATTCTCATCTACTTTTGTAAACCAGTCTCAGTATGTGTAAGCAGCTACTTTAGCCCTGGTTCACACCAGTGCAGCTGTGAAATCATGCTACTTCACCACGATTACAAAGCCGCAGATCAGTGTGATTTGAATCTACAATTTCATTGCGGCTTGCAGCTTCATTTAACAGAAATCAATTTAAGGTGCAATGAAGTTGTGAAAAGTAGCGCTGGAACCTTTTTTTTCAAAGTTGCTGCAACTTGAGTCGCAATGATTTCAACAGTCCCATTGCTAAAAGTAGGGTGCCACTTGTCATTCGATTTTGAACTGTCAAATCGCATTGGTGTGAACGAGGGCTAAAAGTGGTTGTAAAGACAGGAGATTTTTTTTACCTTACTGCATTCTATGAAGTAAGATATAAAACCTTCTGCATGGAGCTTCCCCTGCAGCCCCCTAAATACATATCTAAACCCATTCTTGATCCAGCCATGTGCACCAAAATCTGGGGCTCTCTCCCTCCTCATTTGCTCAGATACAGCAGCTGGAGCCTTTGGCTTCTGTTGCCAGTAATCACATCAGTGATGAGGAATCACGAGCAGGGGTCGGAGCAAGTATCCACATGTGCCCCCATAGCAAGCAGCTAACTTGTTTGTTTTTTTGACAAAAAAAAACTGTTGGCTATGCTCCTAAATGTCATACAGACTTGAGGTTTTTCTGCCAAAAGATCTGCTTTGCCAAGAGCTCTGTTTGTCAAAAGTTCTGCTTCTTACAATACAATACAATCATATGCATACACACTCATATCCTGTATCAAATGTCACCGACTCTTCTCAGCTCACAATCCACCTTCAAATATTGCTATTCATGCTCTCCTAGTATAAAGAGAATTAAAAAAACAAAATTAAAAAAGTAATGATAAACATTTGGGAATTTGTCTGGTTTCTGGCAGATTGCAAATGTATAATGCCACAGTTATTGATGCAGGTAATGGGCACTTCATGAGATAAAAAGTTAGACTACCTTTTTTCTCCAGAAAAAAAGGACAAAAGACCGGCTCCGGAAATTTTGTTCAGGCTTCCAAGGCCCAGTTCTGTCATAAGCCGTGAAACCCCAAATCTGCCAAGTCCTTAGGCAAGTCTTCCTCACAGTGCGGGGTGCCCCCCTTGTAAAGGTGGGGGATGTCTTTTATTCTTCATGGCAATCTTGTCCCAGGACATTTCAGACATCTTGGTACAGAACCTTGTTTCTGCCTTGACCCACGCTTCATGTTACCAAACTTGCCAATTTCTCTGTAAGGAATTGTGAACCACCACACTGCTCCACAGAAGCTCCTCTCCCTAAGGGCCAAAACCATGGTCCCAGAGGAAGAGAGGTTCCTGGGTTTTTATTCCAATCATTTCATCGTCCCCAGAGGAAAAGAATGAAATTTCATAGTGTTCGAAAGTTCTGTATGGTATCAACATGGTCAGACACTGCTTCCCTGTACCAAGGAGATTTTCTGGCCTCCACTGACAACTAGGTTGTGAACTTCCCATTACCACATTTCCATCTTCTTGAAGCGCTACCTCATTTTGCTGTGGACACACATTACCAATTTGTAGCCCTTCTTTTTGACTTGCCCACTGCACCCTGTGTCTTCAATAAGGCACTAGACCCAATTCTCGCTCTGCTAATCTCAGGGCAACCCCATTGTGGGATAATTTGAGACCTTTCTAATGGAACAATTTGCCCAAGCTCTGTCAGCTTTGTCCGATGGATCTACATGGTCCATAGGTTTGGGTGGATCCTAAGTCTACAGAAGTCTGTGCTGGAACCATTGCATCACTTGGAGTATCTGGGCCTGTTCCTGGCTCTGTTCAAGGTTTCTCATCCACAGAACAAAATTCAGAATCTCTGCTTCAGTGCTTGCAGTTTTGAACAGTCCTGGAGCCAACAAACCCTACATTTTTACATGGGGGTTCTAGCCTTTATGGTGACCTCCGTCAGGGCTGTTCCTTATGATCAATATTACTGCCCACCCTTGCAACTCAACCTTATGGCAGGCAGGCTCATTCTCTGGACCATTACATCCACCTGACCTCCAAAACCAGGCCTGCCTTGACTTGGTGGATAACAAATCCAGTGCTAGAACTGGAATGGTCTAGAAAGTTCTCACAGCGAATGCCAGTCTGTTGTGCTGGGGAGTAGTCCTCGCTGCGAACACAAATGTCAGGGTCAACTACCGGAATAGCCTAATTCTTCACTTTTTTTTTTTTTTTTCTATTGTAAAATTTTGCAAATAAGTCATTTTTCTTCATAAATTTGGGCCAAATGTATACTGCTACATATCTTTAGTAAAAAATAACCCAAATTAGTGTATATTATTTGGTCTCTGTGAAAGTTAGAGTCTACAAGCTATGGTGCAAATCATTGAAAATTGATCACACCTGATGTACTGAAGGCCTATCTCATTTCTTGAGACCCTAACAAGCCAGGAAAGTACAAATACCCTCCAAATGACCCCTTTTGGAAAGCAGACATTCCAATGTATTTATTTATTTTTTGAAGTTGTAATTTTTTCCCACAATTCTTGGGAAAATGAAGAAATTTTTTTTACACACAATTTGTCATAACAACAATATAATAACAAGTTATTTCTCTCAAAAAGGACGTGCATACGTGCAGTGACACCCCAAAAAACATTCTGCTACTCCTCCTGAGTATAGTGATACCACATTTGTGAGACTTTTACACAGCCTGGCCACATGCAGAGGTCCAACATCCAAGTAGCACCTCCAGGCGTTCTAGGAGCATAAATTACACACATAAATTCATGCCAACCTATCACATTGTTGAAGGCCCTTCATATTTCTAACACATAACATGTACTGTACATACCAATTACAAACCAAAATACATTCTGCTAAGCAAAGGGTAAAGAAAAGATTACCTGCGGTTTTAGTAGTGCAGTGGTCCACAGAGGAGAGCATCGGTCCAGGCAGCAGGCAGAAACGTGGACAGCGACAGCAAAACAGGCAGCAGGCAGGAATACTGTCCGTAGTTAGTACAGGCAGAGATCTGGTCAGCACAGCCAAAGTATTTGTCCAGGGAGCAGGCAGGACCATCAAGTTTAGGGCATCGGTCAGGAAAGAATGGGGACAGTGGTAGGGGCTTCTCCCATCCAAATCTCTTTGAAGCCTCCGGACAACCAGACCTTGTTCTGGGAACACAGAAAACCAAAAACTGGTTTTCTCAACTCAGAACACTATTCTGGAGCCCCTCACATATGTGAGACCCCTTTGTAGCAGGGTGAAAGATCAGTCCAAGGAGCAGGCAAAAACATGGTCAACAGGCCGAGGTCAGTGCAGGTAAAAGTCAGAAATAGATGGTAGGCAGAGGCATATTCGATAGTCCAGGGTCAGTTCACGTTAAAGGCAGAAACATGGCGGATAAACAATGCAGACGGCAGGCAGAGCCGTAGTCGATAAACAGGCCAGGGTCAGTTCACATGGAAGGCAATGATATGGTTTGTTGAGGCATCAGGGAAATATTCAGGACGGAAATTGAAAACGGGGAAATATGGGCTAATAGTTTATAAGAGTGTGATAGTGTCTGAAGCATTCTCCGATGCAAAGGCCAGGGTGGGAAGGACATTGGAGACAATGGAAACTGGTGTCTTTCCTTACTGCTCTTTTGGTGCACACCCGACTTTTTTTGGCGTCGTCTTCCAGATCCAGATGGTGGAATATGGTCAGGAAAATAGAGCTCATGTAGTCTGCTGACACAATCGGAGTGAATGCTTTCTGGGGGGGATACTTGTTGATATATCAGGGGAGTGACAATGTCTTCAATAAACTTTAGGAAGGTGTTGGGTGTTTTTCTATTGATTTTTGATAAATGATGAAAGAATTATACATGGCCAAATGAAAAAATGAAACTGCAACTTTTTTTATACCAGAAAAGGGTTTTCCGTGTTGATAAATAGGGCTGCAACATTTGATCATTTAAATCCACCCCCCCCATGAATTTATTGTACTCGAGGATACAGGAAGGCTTTCGAACGGGACCACGTCTTCTGCGAAGTTCCACCGAGGTGTCATCATGCATGGTGGACATAATGTACACATCTTTCCTATCCCTCCACTTCACAGCCAACACTTCCACGTTTCCTCAAGCTTGTCCTTTCCCCCCATTTGTAGCGTTGTGGTGACTAGATTCTGTGGGAAGCCCTTTCTGTTTTTCCTTGCTGTACCGCAGGCCAAAGTATTTTTTAGGTATAGGTGGCAAACTGGTATAGTAATTGCCCATGTAAATATGATACCCCTTTTTGGAGGAGTGGGAATGCCAGCTCCCAGACAATTTTTCCGCTTATTCCCATGTACGGTGGACACTCAAGGGGCTGGAGCCTGGGAGTCTTTTCCTTTGTACATGCGGAATGAATGCACATATCCGGTGGAGCTTTCACAGAGCTTGTTGAACTTCAACCCGTGCCTTGCCCTCTTACTGGGGATATACTGCTTGATTCCCAGCCGGCCTGTGAAATGGACCAGGGATTCGTCCACAGAGATGTTCTTGTCAGGGATATACATTTCGGCAAACCTCTTGGAGAAAAAAATCAATTGGGGGGGCAAATTTTATATAATTTATCTGAGTCTGGGTGATTTTGAGGGGGGGGGGGGGGGGGCACTGTGAATTATCGTTGAAATGCAGGAAGAGCATTATAATCTCATATCGGGACCTGGACATGACAGATGAAAAAATTGGCATGTGGTGGATAGGGTTGGTCGTCCAATATTTATGCACTTCATTTTTTTATTTTTTTTGTAAGCCCCATGTTGAGCATTAGGCCTAAAAACAATTTAAGCTCCTCCACTGTTAGGGGTCTCCATTCAAAAGGGCAGGCATAGCTTGAGCTGGGGTTATTTTCAATGAATTGTTGGGCAAAAAGATTGGTTTGGTACATGATGCTTTGAACTAATTCGTCAGTGAAAAATAAATTTAAAAAATCAATTTCGGAAGAACCTTCTGTGTTGACTTGCACACTTGGCTGTGCTGTGAAAGGGGGGATCGTGGCTGACCCTGTGCTGGAGGGCAGCCACAATGGGTTTGCCAAGGCATTTGGAAGCTGGGTTTGGGCCCTACAGTCAGGTCCATAAATATTGGGGCATCGACACAATTCTAATCTTTTTGGCTCTATACACCACCACAATGGATTTGAAATGAAACAAATAAGATGTGCTTTAACTGCAGACTTTCAGCTCTAATTTGGAGGTATTTACATTCAAATCTGGTGAACGGTGTAGGAAATACAACGGTTTGTATATGTGCCTCACACTTTTTAAGGGACCAAAAGTAATGGGACAGGTTAACAATCATTCATCAAACTTTCACTTTTTAATACTTGGTTGCAAATCCTTGGTTGCAGTCAATTTACAGCCTGAAGTCTGGAATGCATAGACATCACCGGATGTTGGGTTTCATCCCTGGTGATGCTCTGCCAGGCCTCTACTGCAACTGTCTTCAGTTCCTGCTTGTTCTTGGGACATTTTCCCTTCAGTTTTGTCTTCAGCAAGTGAAATGCATGCTCAATCGGATTCAGGTCAGTTGATTGACTTGGCCATTGCATAACATTCTACTTTTTTTCCTTAAAAAACTCTTTGGTTGCTTTCGCAGTATGCTTCGAGTCATTGTCTATCTGCACTGTGAAGCACCGTCCAATGAGTTCTGAAGCATTTTGCTGAGCAGATAATATTGCCAGAAACACTTCAGAATTCATCCTGCTTTTGTCAGCAGTCACATCATTAATAAATACAAGAGAACCAGTTCCATTGGCAGCCATACATGCCCACGCCATGACAGTACCACCACCATGCTTCACTGATGAAGTGGTATGCTTTGGATCATGAGCAGTTCCTTTCCTTCTCCATACTGTTCTCTTCCCATCACTCTGGTACAAGTTGATCTTTGTCTCATCTGTCCATAGGATGTTGTTCCAGAACTGTGAAGGGAAGGAAAAAACGAAATCTCAAAATTTAAATAAAAATAAAATATATATAAAATAGCAAGTGGTTAAATAACCTAGTGCAAATATGCCAAGTAATGAACAAATAACCGGATTAATTAATCCCAATACGTCCTCCAAAAAATATGCATTAGAAGATATATAGTCCCATTTAATACTTAAACAGAATAAAGTGCTTTTGTGCTGGTAAAAAACTTTTTTGAAATATATGCACTTGGAAATAGAAAATATAGTCCCAACAATAAATATCAGAAATTAAAGTACTTCTGTGCTGGTGAAGACAATAATTGTGTTGATAATTTCAACTTTGCAAAGGTGATCACAGCATGCGTGACTTATCCGTGCTCTTATTATTGGCTGCACTCACCGGAATTTCCCCCCTCTTGGGGTATGGAGCATTCATAGTATCTGCCACTGTGTAGCACTTTGGAGGCTGGGTATTCCCCGGTGTGATAGCAGTTGTCACTCAATTCTGCCAATCAGTGATGGCTGTATTCGTTCCTTTTTTTAAGCTTTCTTTTCTTCCCTTTTCATCTGGTGATCTAGCTAATAAGTCTCTTGTTTTTCACAAGCTTCAGCAGAATGTATCAAATAATAATTCTTTATCCTAATCTCATGGTGCATCAGCGTGTTATTCCCCCGGGGGGACAAGCTGGCTGTCCATAGCAGAGTAACACGCTGATGCACCATTTTTCGTTCTTTCTTTTTAAGGATGTTCCAAACAGTTGATTTGTCCACACCTAATGTTTTTGCTATATCTCTGAGGGGTTTGTTTTGTTTTTTCACCCTAATGATTGCTTCACTGATAGTAACAGCTCTTTGGATCTCATATTGAGAGTTGACAGCAACAGATTCCAAATGCAAATAGCACACTTGAAATGAACTCTGAACCTTTTATCTGCTCCTTGTAAATGGTCTAATGAGGGAATAACACACAGCTGAGCAGCCAATTGTCCCATTACTTTTGGTCCCTTAAAAAGTGGGAGGCACAAACTGTTGTAATTCCTACAACGTTCACCTGATTTGGATGTAAATACCCTCAAATTAAAGCTGAAAGTCTGCAGTTAAAGCACATCTTGTTTCATTTCAAATCCATTGTGGTGGTGTATGGAGCCAAAAAGATTAGAATTGTGTCATTGTCCCAATATTTATGGACCTGACTGTGATTCTTTGGCGTGCAATTCCCCAACTTGTACTGGGCCTTTCCTCCTGGGGTCTAGCAGCGCTTGTACTGGGTCTAGCGCTGTTGGCACTGCTGGTAGCTGCCTAGTGTTCAGACCGTCATCTTTTTGGATGGACTAGTTCCTCCTCCGATTCGGATCCTGATGTGCTGTCTTCGGGGGGCTCGTATTCTGAACTAGAATCGGAATCAGAATTGGGCGGTGAGAGCTCCCCGTAGCTCTCATCGATCAGACTCAGAATTTGAAATGCCTCTTCTGGCATGTATACCTTTCTGGACATAGTGGCTGTATGACGGGGGACACTGATGGGCTGCACGTCAGGGACTATTGGGCTGAACGTTAAGGACTAATGGGCTGCACCTTGGTAGTAAATGGCTGCAGGCAGGTACTCCTGATGGGTTTACGGGACAGGTACTCAGACGGGATGGATGGATGACAGGTACTCTGGTGGCGTGTACTCCTGTTGACGGGTACTCTGATGGCGTGTACTCTGGTGACAGATACTCTGATGGCGGGTAATCTGGTGACAGGTACTCCTGTGACAGGTACTGTGGCGACAGGTACTCTGATGGCGGGTACTCTGGTGACAGGTACTCTGATGGGTAATCTGGTGACAGGTACTGTGATGACAGGTACTCCAGTGACAGGTACGCTTTATTTGGGGGGGGGGATCTGGACACTGTAGAATAAACTGTAACTGTAATCTGTAACTCACTGTTAGCTAATCTCCTCACACTGGATTGGTGTGTGAGAAGAAGAACCCAGCAACAGCCGTTGCACTGCGGTTTGTTGACATTTGTGACCGGCTGTGATTGGATACAGTTGGTCCTGTGGTAAAGAGCCAATTTAATTGGCTCTTTACCCTGATCAGGGCTGGGCTTTGTCAGAGAGTAAAGCCTCAACCCCGATCGCCGCGCTGCGCGCCCCGGGGGGCGCGCATGAGTGGCGTGCACGGCGCTCTTCATAGTGACCGGCTGTGATTGGATACAGCCGGTCAGGATGCTTCTCACACTCCGCTACCCGCTCATTACCCCTATCGGGAATGGCTTGATCCGAGGGACATGGTGGATCCCCAATCGCAGCGCTGCGGCAAGCCGAGGACGTCATATGATGACCACTCAGGATGAGAGATCCCATCTGCGGACGTCATATGACTATGGCTGGGTAATGAAGTGGTTAAAGACTAAGCCTTTTTGTGAAACTTGTTGCTTACAAGTTAAAATCAATATTTCTTTCTCGTACATCACGGGACACAGAGCCTCAGTAATTACTGATGAGTTATATAGGGTATCACTAGGTGATTGGACACTGGCACACCCTAAACAGGAAGTTCAACCCCCTATATAATCCCTCCCCTTACAGGGATACCTCAGTTTTTTCACCAGTGTCTTAGGTGTTGGTCACGTGTAAAGATGTGCTGTGCTGAGCTCCAAAGGGAATATCCTATACTGGAGCAAGCCATGCAAACCGGATCCATTTCAAGGTGTCCTTTTTAGGCTGAATTGGATGGTACCCGGGCCTCGTGTCCGAAGAAACAAGGTTTTACCTGTAACGCTTCTCTTTTTTTAGAGAGCTGGACCCCGGGATCCAGTATTTGGTTTTTCTATCCTTGGCGGGGCGCTTTACGGGCCCAGAACTGTGGATCCTCCTTTTCTAGGGGGCCCCTGTCTCTGAAGGTTTTCCAAACTGAGCCCACCGTGAGAGGTGAAGATTGGGTCTGTATAACAGAACCCTGCAGCTGGATAAGGTAAGGGAGATTCCTCAGAATTTTTTAATTCTAGTAGGTTTCTCCTTTTAAGTAAATGTATGCAATGCCTATTGTCGCCACCGGGGGCTGCCAAGAGCACATACCTTCACATGCTTGATTTGTCTGTCTCAGTGTTCACGCTGCACAGCTCCTCCAGCCAAGCTCCAGGTAGGATGGGGGGCTCTTCCTCAGGGATATTCCCCCCAGGATTAGGGGGGCCGCGGTGGTCTGAAAGGTGGTAGTATACCGCGCTGCCCCGCCGCCACTACTATTGGCAGATCCCATCATCTGCCGGCCTCTCTCCTTCCTCCTCCACCCCAGCCTCCCCTCCATGCTTGTCCCGGAGGGTCGGCTCGCGCAGAAAAGCGCACGTTTTTTTAAAAAACGAGGAAGGGGCGGGAGGGGTGGTCAGAGGAGGGGGGGGCGGAGACGCCCACATCGCAGGCTGCACAGGCTATAAAAAGCACACTTTTGCAGGTGCACTCAGCCTATGGAGGGACACAGAGCTGGCGGTTGCATGTAAGGTGGGACATAGGCATTCTCCCAGGCAGCATTTACTTAGAAACATTTGACTGGGCATTGGTAGCAGCGACATTTGCTGTACTACATCGCTCAGCAGTCAGCGTTTTATTTGTGCGATACCTCCACCTTGTTGCTTTGCACTATGGGTAGAAGAGGTACAAATACCCCAAAAACCAGAGGCTCTAGGGGATCTCCCTCAGGCTCTGAGGACCCCCCTTCTGCAGCGCCTTCCCCCCTGAAGGACCTGGGATGGCCGGCCAGGGAGAGCCATTGGGATCAGGGGCTGCACCTGCTTCTGGCACTTCAGCCCCTGTATACATTACGCAGGAGGTTTTTTCCTCAACCATTAATGGACTAGAGGAAAGATGGCCTTAATTGCATCTTCACTCAGTGGAAGAAAACGCAATAGGTCTTCCTCTGTTACCCAGGACCCTCAGGCAGAGGAACTCTGGGGAAAAAGGAGAAGAATCCCTTTCAGAGGATCGGGATGGGACTGATGATTCCTCCTCTGAGGAATCAAGTGGAGAAGGGCCCTCTTCAGCTTCTCAGGATGAGAAGGTGTTAGTACAGATCCTTGCTGGATTGGTTCGCTCCACATTTAAATTACCCGTATCTGAGTCAAAGAACCCTCTTCTTCTTTGGGTTCACTGAAGCCTCCTCAAACAACACATGCTTTTCCTGTTCATAATTTACTAGAAAAGCTCATTTATTCTGAGTGGGATCACCCAGATAAACATTTTTTTCCGCCTAAAAAGTTTTCAACACTTTATCCTATGGAGGAAAAGTTTACAAAGATGTGGGGGATACCAGCTGTTGACGCCGCCATTTCCTCCGTAAATAAAAGTCTGACTTGTCCTGTAGACAATGCTCAGATGCTCAGGGATCCTGTTGATAAAAAGATGGAATCCCTGTTAAAATATTTTCTCCTTAGCAGGCTCAGTGGCTCAACCTGCAGTGGCAGCGATCAGAGTCTGTCAATACTTGAGAGACCATGTTAAGCAGGTCCTCAAAGTTCTACCTGAACAGCAGGCCCAGGGGTTGGCTAACCTTCCAGCGGCCTTATGCTTTGCTGTTGACGCTATCAGAGATTCTATCATCCAAACCTCTCTTCTTTCACTTGGATTGGTGCATATGCGTAGAATCACCATGTAAGAAGCTTCTGACTGGATTTCCATTTCGTGGTGCAAGACTATTTGGAGAGGATTTGGACAATTATATCCAAAGGATCTCTAGTGGGAAAAGCACTCTCTTACGTGTTAAGAAAAGGAGTAAGCGTCCCTCTTTCAAACGGGCTCTTTTCCCAGTGCCAGGAGCATCAGCCTCCAGGCAGTCGCGACGGCCTCCTCCATCAGGGGCAAGAAATAAATTTCAGAGTCAGCCCCAGGGACAAAAGAAGTCCTGGGGGAAGAAGCCTACTAGACAAGACGCTAAAACCTCTTTATGAAGGAGCGCCCCCGCTCGCTCGGGTGGTGGGAAGATTGCTACGGTTCTCAAAGCTCTGGCAGGAGGATTTCCAGGACAGATGGGTAATCTCCACGGTAACTCTAGGTTACAAACTGGAGTTCCAAGAATTCCCCTCTCCTCGTTTCCTCAGTTCAAATGTCCCCAGAGATCCAGAGAAAAAGCAGTCGCTCCTTCTAACATTGGAGCGACTATTGTCGCAAGAAGTCATCATGGTGGTTCCCATGGAAGAACAGGGATTGGGATTTTATTCCAACCTTTTTACGGTTCAAAAACCAAACGGAGATGTCAGACCCATCCTGGATCTAAAGGATCTAAATCGATTCCAAAGGATTCGATTCTTTCGCATGGAATCAATCCGGTCAGTAGTCTCCATCCTACAGGGAGGAGAATTTCTGGCATCAATAGACATCAGGGATGCATCTGCATGTACCCATTTTCCCTGCTCATCAAAAGTACTTGTGCTTCAAAATAGAAGGACACCATTTTCAGTTTGTGGCCCTGTCTTTCGGGCTAGCCACTGCACCTCGAGTGTTTACAAAGATCTTGGCTCCTCCTCTGGCCAGATTAAGGACTCGGGATATAACTGTCATAGCATACCTAGACAACCTGCTCTTGATAGACCGGTCGGTAGCCTGTTTGAGCGGGAACTTGGTGACCACAGTCAACTACCTGGAACACCTAGGTTGGGTTCTCAACCTAGAAAAGTCTTTCTTAAAACCAGTAAGAAGACTATAGTATTTGGGGCTGGTCATAGATACAAGCCAGGAGAAGGTGTTTTTACCTCAGGCAAAGATCAGTGCCTTAAGAGAGCTGATTCAGGTAGTCAGGACCAAAAAGGGTCCTTCTGTCCGTCTTTGTATGAGGCTGCTGGGAAAGATGGTGGCTTCATTCGAAGCAGTTCTCTATGCTCCGTATCATTCAAGACTGCTGCAACACAGTATCCTGTCTGCTTGGAACAAGAAGGTACAGGCATTAGATTTTCCGATGCACCTGTCTCATGTAGTACGTCAGAGCCTCAGTTGGTGGTTAATACCCGAAAGCCTGCAGAAGGGGAAATCCTTTTTACCGGTTACCTGGATGGTGGTAACAACGGATGCCAGTCTTTCGGGTTGGGGAGCAGCTCTGGAACAGTCTGCGGTCCAGGGGGAATGGTCAGAAATCGTGAAGACCTAACCCATCAACATTCTGGAGATCCGTGCGGCATATCTAGCCCTAAGGGCCTGGACTCTCAGGCTACAGGGTTGCCCTGTCAGGATCCAGTCCGACAATGCCACAGCAGTGGCCTACATCTATCATCAGGGAGGCACCAGGAGTCGTGCAGCTCAGAGGGAGGTGAACCAGATTTTAGTCTGGGCAGAAAAGCATGTGCCATGCATATCGGCAGTTTTCATCCCAGGGATAGAGAACTGGCAGGCGGACTATTTGAGTCGCCAACGGTTAGTAACGGGGGAATGGTCTCTTCACCCCGATGTCTTTTGGGCCATATGCCAAAGATGGGGGATACCAGATGTAGATTTCTTTGCGTCCAGGATCAACAACAAGGTCGACAAGTTTGTGGCAAGAACAGGGGATCCTCTTGCATATGGGACAGATGCGTTGGTGATTCCGTGGCATCAGTTCTCACTGATTTATGCGTTTCCTCCTATTATGCTACTGCCACGGCTCCTTCGCAGGATCTGGCAGGAAAAGAAGTCGGTACTTCTGGTGGCCCAAAGAGCTTGGTATGCAGAGATAGTAAGAATGACAGTGGGTTCCCTGTGGATCCTACCGTCACGTCCAGACCTATTATCTCAAGGTCCAGTATTCCATCCTGCCTTACAAACGCTAAATTTGACGGTTTGGCTGTTGAGACCCACGTTCTGAGGAGTAGTGGGCTTTCAGGTCCTGTGATTTCTACTTTAATCAATGCTAGGAAGCCAGCTTCCAGAGTGATTTATCATAGAGTTTGGAGGACTCATGTATCCTGGTGTGAAGCCAGGGGTTGACATCCCAGAAAATATGTCATTGGTAGAATTCTTGACTTTCTACAAATAGGATTAGAGATGAAGCTGGCCTTGAGTACCATCAAGGGCCAGGTCTTGGCCTTATCAGTGTTATTTCAACGACCACTTGCTTCTCATTCCTTGGTCCGAACTTTTATGCAAGGGGTGACGCGTCTTAATCCTCCAGTTAAAGCGCCCCTAAACCCCTGGGACTTTAATTTGGTTCTGTCGGTTTTACAGAAACAGCCTTTTGAGCCCATACATCAGATTCCCTTGGTCTTATTGACAAGGAAGCTAATTTTCCTGGTAGCAATTTCTTCTGCTAGAAGAGTATCAGAGTTAGCAGCCCTTTCCTGTAAATAGCCTTATTTGATCATGCATAAGGATAGACTGGTATTGCGCCCTCATCCTAGCTTTCTACCAAAGGTGGTTTCAGATTTCCATCTAAACCAAGATATTGTTCTGCCTTCCTTTTTTCCAGATCCTTGTTCCTCGGAAGAAAGGTCACTACATTCTTTGGATGTAGTAAGGGCAGTCAGGACCTTTCTGGAGGCAACTGCTCAGGTTCACAAAACGGATGTTTTGTTCATACTACCAGAAGGTCCCAATAGAGGGCAGGCAGCGTCAAGGTCTACCCTTTCGAAATGGATTCGACAAATGATTCAGGCTTACGGTTTGAAACAAAAAATTCCACCTCCACCTTTTCAGGTCAAGGCACACTCCACAAGGACGATTAGTGCCTCATGGGCGGTGCGGCACCGGGCCTCTATGGCTCAAATCTGTAAGGCCACAACCTGGTCTTCAGTCCATACGTTCACCAGATTTTTTCAGGTGGATGTGGGAAGGCATGAGGATATCGCCTTTGGGCGTAGTGTGCTGCAGGCAGCAGTACGAGGTCCTCAGGTCTGATTACACCCTACATGTGTGGTCCCTCGCCTCAAATAGCATTGCTCTGGGACGTCCCATCAGTAATTACTGAGGCTCTGTGTCCCGTGATGTACGAGAAGGAAAATAGGATTTTTTTTATAACAGCTTACCTGTAAAATCCCTTTCTTTTGATGTACATCACGGGACACAGAGGTCCCGCCCCTCTTCTAATACACTTATATTGCTTTGCTACAAAACTGAGGTATCCCTGTAAGGGGAGGGATTATATAGGGGGTTGAACTTCCTGTTTAGGGTGTGCCAGTGTCCAATCACCTAGTGAAACCCTATATAACCCATCAGTAATTACTGAGGCTCTGTGTCCCGTGATGTACATCAAAAGAAAAGGATTTTACAGGTAAGCTGTTATAAAAAATCCTATTTTTTTGCTAGAAAATTACTTAGAACCTCCAAACATTATATATATATATATATATATATATATATATATATATATATATATATATATATATATATATATATATATATATATATATATATATATATATATATATATATATATATATATATAATTTTTTTTTTAGGAGAGACCCTAGAGAAAAAAATGGCGGTTGTTGCAATATGTTATGTCACACTGTATTTGCGCAGCGGTCTTTCAAATGCTATTTTTTGGGAAAGAATACACTTCAATTAATTAAAAAAAACTAAACAGTAAAGTTAGCACAATTTTTTTTTTTTTTGTATAACGTGAAAGATGATGTTACGTCCCGAGAATCGTGTTTTTTATTCTAAGCAAAAATATTGTGATTCTCAGTTGATCAAAAATCGTGTAGTGTTTTTGGCCTCTAGAAACCGAAGGTTCTAAAAGTGTTGAGAATTTTCCAAAGAATTCAGACATAGTGGTGTCACGAACCATGAATCAGACTGAGACAGCAAATGCAGTAAAAATCACACTTTTTAATACAATGGTAAAAATGGTACAGAACAGTAAACGTAATCAAAACATAGCCAGGTATCGGAAGCCAAAGCTGATAGACAAGCCAGTAAATCAGGAAACCAGAGATCAGCGTAGTCTGAGGCAGCAGAACAGGATCAAGAACCAAAAGGAACGTCAGCCGGGCAACGTCTTCAACATGAACACAACAGAGAATCTCCAGATATTTTGACCAAGGCGAAGACAGGAAAAGGAATGAACAAAGCAGTTTAAATAGCCAGAAAGGGCTGGCTGTAGGCAGGACTGACAAGCAGGTAATGATAACCAAGTGAGCCACTGGAAGATCAATGATTGCTGACAATTATCCAGCAGCTGAGCGGCCTGAGCACAGAGAAGGGAGCTGCTAATAGCCCAGCCCTGACAAGTGGCAGGGTAAGCTGCTTTTCTCAGACAGGCCACATGTTATTTTCCTAAGAGGGAGCCAGAGTCTGATAATGGAATCGGCGTCATAATAGGACACTGCTCCGGGACCAGGGGTCAGCTATCACCCTGAGTGGTGGTTAGTTTCCTCTAGGCTATCTGCAGAATGCATGCTATTTGGCCTTTTTGTCCTAGCTCTCCTGTGCCTGTAATCTGCCATTGCTAAGTGAGGGGATCCCTAGTGAGGTACTCACATGTATGGAGTGCCGAATAGGTGGGGTTGTGTGTGTCCAGATCTGGGAGTCGCTGTAACCCAGGTGCTTTCCATGTTCCTGTGGCTGTATCTCTGTAGAAGATGAGGTAAAGTTCTGGGTATGTCCAATCATCCCTGCTTTAAGTAATTTTGCCCCGGACAAGACCTCCCCAATACACGGTTAATATATAGATAAGCTTGGAGGACCCCTGCTGGGCCTCCCTACCCGGGCCTCCCCCCAACCCCGCCCTCCCTCCCCCCCTCACGTGGGCTTCTACAGTGACTTGGTTTAGAAGTTTTTAAAACTCTACTCTTGCCATTAATTGTGCGGTTGAAATATATTATCTGCACTGTACTTACTGTCTTGATTTGGTATGGACGATCATTGTACAATATCGGTCTTGAAAAAAAAAAAGTTCTGGGTATCCTTATCCCAGGGACATGTTGGCTTCACATTTAAATTAATATTTAAAATGTTACTAAACCCATAACAGTAAAAATAGTGTGTATATGCAGCAAAGCGTGCCTGTTATACTCACTGTTGAATCTTAGGGGTTAATCCTCTGCATTGTGTACAAAGGTTGTTTAATCCTGTCTTCTCTGATCCTCCCGTTCTTCCACTGTCCCCTAACCATCTCATGATAAGACAGAGACTTTGGAGTCACTTTGCACATGCTCAGCTTGGTGTGTATTGCTATAGAGTTTTTTTTTTTTGAATGCAGGATCCTGGGTTTAGTAACACTTTAAGAAACCATGGAGCTAAATACCCCCATACATTATTTGTTAATAAAACTAAAATGTTCCCTCTAACTTCCCTTGGTCTGTAAGATGATGTGCTAATGCTGCAAGCATTCTGAGCGAGTATTTTTATGATTTTTATAACCGATTTCTGTTTTTTACTTTGATCCACAGATTTTGGAATCTAGCCTGTCCAAAGAGATCATACATAATTGCAGGAAGTGCCAATAATCCGCCACCTGTATCTTATTTCAGCAAGATAATTGAGGGCACAGAAGTTGTTCAGGTAATAGTTTTCTTAAAATACAAAACTTAAATCAGAATATAAATAATCGAGTTTTCTTCATAAACCTATTTTAAAGAACCATGTTCCAAATAAGAGTCCTACAGGGTGAATGTTGGGTGAGTAGAGAACAGATGGGTAAATCGGCCAACCTTTTTTGCTTCTGGTATTATTCCAGTGGAAATAGGAAAAAATGTTAACAGTCATAATTTTTTGCTACAGGTCATTTTTTTTTGTCTAAATGATCATTATGGCTGCATTTATTTGGGGCTAATTGTGTGTTGAGCATATGAATATTTGCATATTTTGCATTTGCATTTGTGAATAGATGTGAATTTTCAAAGTCTGAACAATGCTAAAATTGTGTTAACAAACATGTCAGAGTTCAGCATGTTATTATCCTAAAGTGTTAAAAGTACTTGTGATGTCTTTGGTTGAACGCATAGGGGTATGTTTATTAAAAGTTTACAGAACAAAATAAACCACTTTGAAGGAAAATAATGGTCAGTGCCCATCTGCAGCCTCAATGCAGGCTGATCTGTGCCCATCTGCAGCCTCAATGCAGCCTGATCTGTGCCCATCTGCAGCCTCAATGCAGCCTGATCTGTGCCCATCTGCAGCCTCAATGCAGCCTGATCTGTGCCCATCTGCAGCCTCAATGCAGCCTGATCTGTGCCCATCTGCAGCCTCAATGCAGCCTGATCTGTGCCCATCTGCAGCCTCAATGCAGCCTGATCTGTGCCCATCTGCAGCCTCAATGCAGCCTGATCTGTGCCCATCTGCAGCCTCACCATCTCTCATGCAGGAAATCACCGAGCCGTCATCTCCTGTTTACTTGGCTCTCAGTCGGAAGTCACATACACAGTCCCGTCTCCGCCATGGGCATTGGACCAGCTCATGTGATTGACAGAACACTGGTCCAATGCTGGTGGCGGAGGCGGGACTGTGTGTAACGTCAGAGCCGAGTGAGAGCCGATTATACAGGAGATGATGGCTCGGTGAATTCTGGCGTCCCCCTCCTTTCCCTCTGAGGTACAGTATCGGCGTATAACATGCACCGGTGATTTTCAGGAGGAAAAGGTGTGTGTTATACGCAAATAAATACGTTATTTCCTATAATTTGTGGCTCAATCTAGTGGCCAGAATGTATTATTTTGCTGAACTACTTTATTTTTTATGATTGAATAACATTCAACCTGGACAGAAAAATAGCCTGGTAACATTTGATTTTGCCCCAATCATTTAGATCTTTACATGCAAATTCACAGGATGAACAGCTCTGCAAATGTTTTATAAATACAATACAGTATTTCTTTCAGAATAAAATGACAATGACTTGATAATATTCGGTAGCACAGCAGACTGGTGTTTGTCATCCTTATGTAGAATGCACAGAGAAGCATTATGCAGCATGCACATAGTCATGCAAGAGAGGCGATGCTGACAGGCTGCAGAGACGTCGGAGAGGGGAGATTAAGCAGGAGTATCATATCACACATGTAAAACATGACAAATAAACTTTGTACGCTTAGTCAGCAAAAGAGATGAGGAGTCACATATTGCCTGTCTATTCACAGTCATTAATCTACAGAGGTTCCAAGGAAGAAATAGGTAGAGGTGTTTGATATGTTACTGTGATAATATCATCGCCATGTAGACAGAAAGTTATACAACTCCACACTATTTCCAAGATGTAGTAATGAAAGTGGTTAATGCGCTAAACCTTAAAACTCAAAACAGAGCTGCTACAATGTGACAAACATAAATATATGGTGGGTAAATTGTAGCGCTAATAAAAAACACAACATAAACACCATGTAAAGTGATGTGTAAATGTCTCTCCAAACATGTGAGAGTACCCCACTAAAAGGGCATACTCAAAAATGAAAAAAAAGTCAATGAAAATGGTGATGAGGTGAAGTGGATCAGGAATGAAGCCCCTTCAACATTCTAAATATCCAATCTGGGGTCTTCTAAACAGTAAATGGGTTTAGGTACGCTTACCAGAACCGGTGGACTCTAGTGCCAGCAGCATAGAGTCAATTGAGCAGTGTGACACCACGGGCAGGTGTAAAGATGGCCCAGAGAGGATGGATGTTTTCTGGACACGGACCACACGGCTGGATCGCAATAACCAAAACAGGAATGGACTCAAAGTGCGGACGTCACTACACACTACCGCTTTCTAGCGGTATTGCGTCAGTGGGCGGGGTTTCTGTGGCCGCGATCGTAGTACGCAGGCGCGCTGCGGCTTCCTAGGGAGAACGTTTGTTGTCACAGCTCTCCCTAGGAAGCCGCAGCGTGCCTGCGCACTACGAACGCGGCCACAGAAATCCCTCCCACTGACGTAAGGCTGCTAGAAAGCGGTAGTGTGTAGTGACGTCCGCACTTTGAGTCCATTCCTGTTTTGGTTATTGCGATCCAGCCGTGTGGTCCGTGTCCGGAAACCATCCATCCTCTCTGGGCCATCTTTACACCTGCCCGTGGTGTTACACTGCTCAATTGACTCTATGCTGCTGGCACTAGAGTCCACCGGTTCTGGTAAGCGTACCTAAACCCATTTACTGTTTTGAAGACCCCAGATTGGATATTTAGAATGTTGAAGGAGCTTCATTCCTGATCCACTTCACCTCATCACCATTTTCATTGACTTTTTTTAAAATTTTTGAGTATGCCCTTTTAGTGGGGTACTCTCACATGTTTGGATAGACATTTACACATCACTTCACATGGTGTTTATGTTGTATTTCCAAGATGTGCAATTCTCTAGACTGCTTCATCCTCCAAAAAGTGAAAAAGTATCGGTTCCCGTATCTACACATGACCGACGGATTCTTCCCGTTCTCTCTTTCTACACTCTAATTACTGTGTGTGTGTGCCTACCTGTGCAGGAGTCATGGAAAAGTGACGTAATGAGGATTAATGTTCTTAGCATGATGCAGTGGGGTTAATTTCAAATTGTTATGTAAAACAAAAAAAAATTAAAATTACTTACCTTGGACCCATGGTTTCCAGCCAGCTCATTTAAGTCCAGTGATGTCTACAGAATCATGTAAAAGCTTACAATCCCAAATCTGATGAGAATTGCACTCTAGTGCGATTTATTTACTAGCTTAATAGAGGTCAATGTATTCAATGTGAGGTCCACTTTTAGACCCCTTTCACACTGGGGCGGTTTTCGGCGCTTTAGCTAAGCTAAGCGCCTGAAAACCACCTCCCATTCATTCCAGCGTATCTTTTCACACTGGGGCGGTGCACTTGCGGGATGTTCGGAAAAGTCCTGCAAGCAGCATCTTTGGGGTGGTTTGGGAGCGCTGTATTTAGCAATCCCAAAACGCCCTGCCCATTGGAATGAAAAGCGATTCGGAAAGCGCCACAACACGAGAGTTTTTAAACCCCTTCTTTGGGGTTAAAAGCGCCCCACTAGTGAGTGAAAAGCGCCGCTTAAACAGCACTAAAACGTGCAGCGATTTAGTGCTAACGCGACTGCAGCTCTGTGTGAAAGGGGTCTAATAGTTACTCAATGGTATTTCAGTTTTCATGTTTTTTTTTTTTTAACAAATACAAATAAACATTTATGTTTAGTATATTGAAAAGCTAAGTGAAAAATGTGATGTCTTCACTAATTTATTAACGTAGGAGGAGAACATTGTCTGCTTTTAAAGTCTGGCTTTCACAAAAGAAATAGCCTTGTTTCGCAATCACTAATTTGTGGTCCTGGAAATTTCTCTGTGTGGTCACTATAATATGGAATGTTAATGACACATTGGGAATTCACTAATTTTCCTTACTAAATCTAATGTGGTAAAGCTTCACTTTGTAAAGAATACCCAATCAGATACAAGAAAAAAAATAAAAAAATCATTTTTGCTTGCACATGATTGGATGATGGAAATCAGCAGAACTTTACCACATTTACTAAGCTGTAGGGGAAAAAGAGTGCAACTGCACTTGCAAAGTGCACAGTATATATGCCTTTTTATAAATCAACCTCAACAACTATTTAAGACTCTGGGTTCAAGTCACAGAGAAAGGCAAAAAAATGGTTTTGAATTATGGACCTTTAAAGCGGAGTTCCACCCAAAAGTGGAACGTCCGCTCATTTGTCTCCTCTCCCCCTCCGGTGCCACAATTGGCACCTTTGACAGGTATACTGTTCCCACTTCCGGGCGTCATGACGTCACCGCGGGGCTCCCTCCTCCTCTCGCTGTCGCCGGGTCAGTAGGAGAGAGGAGAGGGGTCTCGCGCATGCGCAGTAGAGTAGGGTTCCCGGTGTGAAGCCGTAAGGCTACACTGCCGGGTTACCTTACCCGCAATGGTGGCGGCAGCACCCAACAGATGATGGAAACATCAGCTGCGGTGCCGACATCGCTGGACTCCAGGACAGGTAAGTGTAAAAAATAAATTTTTGGGCGGACCTCTGCTTTAAGAATCATTGTCTACTCTGTTTTCCATGGATATCTGCTTGGTTTATAACTGGCACACAGCTTGAGGAAAATATGCATGCTTTTGCACACATTTAAAGTGTTACCCCAACATTTCATATTCCTGATATGTGCCTGCTCTACCATGTACTTATTTGAGAAAGTATCCAGTTCCCTTTGTATTTCTTCCTTTGTGTTCCTGCCAGCCTCTTTGCTTTCCTGTTAAAATATGACCACACTAAGCAGGAGAGCACATTGTGGTCAGTTCTCTAGCTATGCTGTTAACTCAGCCTGCTCACCTCCAATAATAAGACTTGTTCTGACACGCCCCTCCTGCACAGCCATTCACTGGGAAGTAAAGTGTGCTGCTGCTTCTCCTCCTCCCCCAGCTTCTTATGCAGCTGAGAGGAGAACAGAAGGAATGGGATCATTTATTAAAAAAAAAGGAAAAATGTTTTTATAATGTTTTTTTATATCTATACAAAAATGTTTTGCCTTTCAATTCTATTTTAAACTGAATGGGTCATTTTACAAGGTGATTGTTTACAGTCACTTTAAACACCTGCTTGGGGGTTCTAGTTGCAAATAAGCCAAAAACAATAAGTCCTTTTGCCATTGTGTCATTTTCCAGCTAGCATGTGATAACAATCCAGGGTGATGTTACAATAAGCACATTGAAAGGCTCCTTACATTGATCTTGTGTGTGAGGCGGTTTCAAGGAATCATCATACAATCTGATTGTAGGAGCCTGCCATGCTAAGCAAATGTGATGAGACTCCTGGGCCCTCCTGACCAATGGCCTAAAGCAGTGATGGCGAACCTTGGCACCCCAGATGTTTTGGAACTACATTTCCCATGATGCACATCAACACTACAGAGTTTGTGGGCATGATGGGAAATGTAGTTCCAAAACATCTGGGGTGCCAGGGTTTGCCATCACTGGCCTAAAGCACATGTGGACCTGCACTACCAAGACGGCCGTACACATCAGAGAATAATGTTCCATTTGAAACATACCCATTTGGCACACACTATAAACATCACAGATAATCAGAGAAATGTCATTTGGCAATCACATAGAATTAAAAAGGCAATGATCTGAATCTCTGAATCATAACATTTTTTCCTGAGGCAGATACACTAGTTGTCATTGTATGATTCTTGCATAAACTTCAGGGTCTAGCCTAAAGAAGACTATGACTATTCAATTAATTTTCATTTTTCTATCCTGCATGAAAAGTTTCTCCAAGTCTGGTTCTTGACTAAAGCATCAAAATCTGTGGTTAAATCCTCTTCCACATACTGTATAGAAAGGCCTCCATCCGTCAATCAGTGGTGGGGGAGACCTGATGGCCTTTGTAGAGACCTGGGAAGGTCCACATGGGTGTGTGAAATAGTTTCCATGTCTCAACAATATAGGGTGGACAGATTTAGAAATTGTTGAAAAGGGGATTATTCTTCCATTCTTTCAACCAAACCTGATTGAAGTTCTGAAACCCAAAGAAATCATTCATCCTATTTCAGACTCCAGGGCTCTCAGTGTCTTTGTTCATTTACTTCATTTTGCTCAGACTTTTTGTCATCCTTGAAATAAAGACGCATATTTTCACATTCTCATCTTTCCAGGTCATAAGTGATTTCTTCTTTGCCCTTTTTCATGTTGTGGCCCCTCCTTTCAATCTTACCTTCAGGGGGTATTCACAAAGTGCCTCATTTCAGTTCTGGGTCTTCTTTGTGTAGGATGTTTTCGAATCATCAGATCAGACACTGTGGGAGAGATTTACTAAAACTGAAGCACTCAGAATCTGGTGCAGCTGTGCATGGTAGCCAATCGGCTTCTAACTTCAGCTTTGTTCAAATAAGCTTTGACATCAAATCCTGAAACCTGATTGGCTTCTATTCAGAGCTTCACCAGATTTTGGACTCTCCAGTTTTAGTAAATCTCCCCGTCTTGAGACCAGGACAGGATAAATAGAGAGGGAGAATCTCCTTAACATAGACACCGACAACAACAAAAACCTGACAGTTTCACTAATCTTCTCATTCTATCCCCAAAAAGTTTTTGCTTTATATAAACTTCAATTATAAACTGTTTTATTTGAAGTGATTGTGCTGGAATTTGCAGTGTATGACCAAAAATTTGTAAGCACCTGGCCATCACAATTATATGAGCTTGTTGGACATCCCATTCTAAAGCATTGGTCCATATACTTTTGGCCATATTGTGTTTCTAGTGGCCAGGCGTGTGTTTTTCTATTGCAAGAAGGATTGCAGCCTTTTAAAAAATAGAAATATAAATGCATAATTGTGAATCATGTATTATCCATACGTTAGAAAAAAATACACACACCTTGTTCAAAATACTAAGGGTGAAATTTTCAAAAACTGAAGCAGACAGAATCTAGAGCAGATGTGCAAAGTGACCAGTCTGCTTCAGCTTCTTCAGTTAAGCTTTGAAAATGAAAGATAGAAGCTGATTGGTTGCCATTTAAATTAGCTCTGGATCCTGTCTGCTCCATTTCTTGTAAATTGTAAAAAGATAATCAGCAGCACTTTCAGTAGCTGGTATTAAAAATGTTTCCACAGGGGTGCAGCAGAGCCCAGCCTTTATGTCAATATGGTTAGTTTACTTTTGAACGATATAGAGATTGTATTTCTCTCCTTCCCAATCTATTGTTGACAGCAGCCTATAATATATACTTCCCAATCTGCACATGTTTAAATTAAGTCTGTTCCTCTTAATTGATAACCTTCACTCATTATTATGTTTTCTAAATGTACAGATTTGCAAAATGTTTTACATATATTACTCTCTTTGTCTAATTTTATACTTGTTCACTTTAACTTGTAGGAAATTCAGAGTAAGCATACAGCGGGGCCCAGCGAAGATGCCCCTCGCAGAGGACCTGAATCACTGCCAGCAGGACACCATGACATTATTACGGACATGGCCACCTTCCAAACCACACAAGGCTTTATAGTAACAGCCTCCAGGGATGGCATTGTGAAAGTGTGGAAGTAAAGTTCACTGAAGCTGGAGCCTGTTAAAGGACTAATAGTTACCAATGACAACTGCTGAGTCCTGCTATGCATGGCTTGAGTTGTAGGCCTCTTGAGCAAGGCTGCCAGCCTAGAATATGTCAGCCAGTGACATAAAATGGCTCTGCAATGAGCCTTCTCCATACAAACTGTTCATAGTATTATTCAGAATGTTTAAGAGCTTATTACAAGCTTTTGGAAAATGTTCTCTTCCCCTTTATGGCCCCGGAATATATTAACAGCTTTCTCATTCCTGTGTGTATACAAGCTGTAAACGGTGGATACATGATATTTAAGTTGTTTGTTAGTTTATACTTTGAATGCTTGTTTACACGAGTTTGGATGAAAGTATGCATTTTGCACTAATGTTCTCATATTGATATTAAAAACAAAAATACCTGTATACTAAATTTGTGTAGCATCATTTGAGAGAATGTGTATGGAGTGAAGGAAAGGGGAGACATGATTGAAACCTTTAAATACATGACCTCAAAATATTTTTATTTACTTTTTTACCAAGAGAGTAGTTGATACTTATGCCGTGTACACACGAGCGGAATTTCCGACAGAAAGAGTCCGATGGGAGCTTTTTATCGTATATTCTGACTGTGTGTATGCCCCATCAGACTTTTTCTGTCGAAAATTCAGAGGGACTTAGAGAACATGTTCTATATTTTTCCAACGGAACAAATTACTATCGGGAAAACCGCTCGTCTGTATGCTGTTCCGACACACCAAAAACGACGCATGCGCTGAAGCAAGTACGAGACGGAAGCTATTGGCTACTGGCTATTGAACTTCCGTTTTCTACTCCTGTCGTACGTGTAGTACGTCACCGTGTTCTGGACGGCCGGAATTTGGTGTGACCGTGTGTATGCAAGACAGCTTGAGCGGAATTCTGTCAGAACTCCGTCTTAAAAACCTTTAGCGTTTATTCCGATGGCAAAACCAGTCGTGTGTACAGGGCATTAGAATAAACTTCCAGTTAAGGTAGTGAGTCACCCAACAATAAGTACTCGGACAAAAAAATATATATAAAAAAAAAAGAAATGGGGCAAACTGAATAGATCACTTTGGGTTTTTTTTCTGCCCTTATTCTTCTATTGAGGAGAAGAATTCAAAGCAATGAATGATCTTAAAATAAAATAAAAATCTGCGATGGGGTATTTACATATATCTGGATAAAGCAGCCACTATGCTATTGTGATACCAATAGCTAATAAACAAAAAATGCCAAAAAGCAGCTCTAAATCCAAAAAACAGTACAGTGAAACCATAAACACCACACATAAATAAAAAATTAAATAAAGTGCGACCATACAATTCATGCTCAATAAACATACAAGTAAAGTGCAAACATATATATAGTAAAGAAAAAAGTCTAATACACAATCCTTGATACATAACAACTTATATGTGGCAACTAATATGTTGCTAGAAGTGTCCCCACACTCCTACTTTCTGCTAAAAAAATGTGCATCCACCACCGTGTGTCAACATTTAAAGGAGCCTCTTACCAGTGTAGACCAGGGGTGTTCAATATGCGGCCCAGGTATGTCTGGAGAAATGCCCTTCAAGAATAGAAGCCACGGCAGCTGCCCCCCCATTTCATTTGCCCCCCCCCCCCCCCCCCCCCCCGGTCCACAATCTCCCCACACAGCTTATACCAGGGTTGCCAACAGTCATTCATTTCAAGGACAGTGTGTAAAATCCATGATTTTTACATCTGTCCATGAATGTCTGTTACGGACATGCAGTCTGCTTTTCCATAATGGATATTAACAAAAATGGCACCAGGAACCTTTTTCCTGCATTAAACGCAGGCACAACAGTCCATTCAAATGAATATGCAAATGGTAATAAAAGGATGGCGCTCACATGTATACAGCATTTAGTCGTGAATAACATAAATACAGAAATAAAAAATTAAAGAAATTAAACCACCCTGGGAAAACCCAGATTATGTTGCCAACACCCCTTGAATTGGAGACAGAAAATAGAAAGGTACCCCCCCCCCCCCCCCCCGGTACTTGGGACTTTAAAGGCAGACTCAAAAAATGTTAAATTGATTTGTTAAAAAGGTGTATACAGTTTATTAGTACATAGTAAAAGACATTGGTGCACGCATCACCATACATAACAGGAGAGTAAGTATAAGCTCATAAAGAGCTGGGTGGTAGCATTGTATTCTCCTCTTGTTGTGCCCACCGCGTTTCAGGAACAGAATATCCCTTCTTCAGGAGAATATAAATGAGAAGATCATAAGTGTGGAACATTCTATGATAGAACGTAACATCAGTTAAAAACACATGAGTGGGCAAGGAAAGCACATACCATATATCAATTTTCACAGTGGAGCATACCTACCAAGATATGGCCCACATTGGACAGTTAAAAACAATCAAAGGTCAATCTGCATCAGGTTAGGACAGTTCCCTCAAGGTGAATCCCCTGGAAGATGGAAGGGGAACCACCCAGGTGCAATGAGCCAGTGAGAGAGGGACAACGTCAGGGGAGAGGAGAGGGGTTCCAAGAGGTAGGAGAGAGGGAGGTTTGTATCACTGATGATATCTACTCACACCTGAAATGTGAATCAATAATAATGAGGTAGTGAGGGCACATAAAATTGTCCCTGCGTGTACCAGCATTTAACAAAAACAGGGTACAACAGATTATTATAGATCATCCACATCCCATACATAAATGCAGGATTTACATATGATTGCAGAATCTATACTAAACAACCCTGAGGGGAATATTCATGGCCACCATATGGGTTAACTTAGAGCTTTCCACCGCGGGGTGCATAGAAAGCCAGTATGGCAGTGCCACACGTATGCAGTGTGTTAGCCAAGTATTGATGTCCATAATCAAAATGAGAGATGCTATCTCTATGATAAGGTACCTACCTTCTAGTATTCCCAGAAAATGAGGATTGCCCACTCTGTAGTCCACCTGAATGGCAGCGTCTGCATAAGGCAGACACGCCACTTTTAATGTGCTGTAAGACGTACGCGCATGCACGGTGAGGTCGCTTGGGGCATGAGCACGTTCCATGGCATCCACGATGACACTAAGTGTGGGGCGTGCCAGATTGGAAGTTCACTCATCGCAAGGCTTGGAGGTTGCAATAGGATCCCACGGACTGCGAGTGCACCCCCCCCCCCCCACACCAAGAAGAGCGAGAGGGTGTCATGCATCCGCACACCACTGACGCACATGTAAAGGCGGCAAATGCACCGCAAGAGGGACACCCCATGGGGAACATGGGTGCACCTCAAACAACGCAATAGACGGGAGGCCCTTGTGCACCGGGTGGGGGCAGACTGAAGCCACAGGGAGGGGAACAGGTGTCCCATCATGCAGAGGAGGGGAGAACAATTACATGTCTCCTCCATGTGACATGGGCCATGCATAAACATGGTACAGAGATGTCCAGGGGTCAGAAATTGGCATGCGTGCCTCAACACCAGCCGGAGTGAGACATAGAATGTACATCAGGTGCTAGCAAATATAATAAAGGATATACAAAATAGGACACAATCAAAATACAATCATTCACATAGTATATAAATACCAGATAATACTCACTACATATACTGCATTTGAATCGCATCAGCAACATACACAGTGCGTTACAGTATTAAATCTGATGGCATGGCATACTCATATGTTGTGTTGCGCTAGTTAAAGAAATTCTGCAAGGCTACAGAATTAAAGAATTACATTAATGATAGGGGTGCACCAAATCGTGCCAAAACCGATACCGAAAATGAAAAACACACTAGGCCAATAACCCGAAACCGGTACCGAAAATTACTGTTTTTAAAAAATATTTTAATACAGGAGATGGTCAGAGACTGGGGGCATGGTACAGGAGATGGTCAGAGACTGCAGACATGTACAGGAGATGGACAGAGACTGCAGACATGGTACAGGAGATGGTCGGAGACTGGGGACATGGTACAGGAGATGGTCAGAGACTGCAGACATGATGCAGGAGATGATCAGAGACTGCAGACATACAACAGGAGATGGTCAGAGACTGCAGAAATAGTACAGGAGATGTACAGAGACTGCAGACATAATACAGGAGATGGTCAGAGACTGCAGACATGATACAGGAGATGGTCAGAGACTGCAGACGTGGTACAGGAGATGGCCAGAGACTGCAGGCGTGGTACAGGAGATGGTCAGAGATGGCAGACATAGTACAGGAGATGGTCAGAGACTGTAGACGTGGTACAGGAGATGGTCAGAGACTGCAGACGTGTTACAGGAGATGGCCAGAGACTGCAGACGTGGTACAGGAGATCAATGCAGCCTCACCAGGTTCCTTTAAATGCAGCCTGCCAGTGCCCAGCAGCCTACCAGTGCCCATCATTTGCAGCCTGCCTGTGCCTCACCAGTGCCCAGAGGCCTACCAGTGCCTATCATGCAGCCTGCCTTAGTATGTCAGACAGGATCAGGACAGGGCAGTGTTAGCAAGGCAAAGCCAAGAACAGTGCTCTATCTATGGAGGAAAGCTGTCAGCACACTGTGTTAAGGAGCAGCTTGTCGGTATGATCAGCGGGAGGAGCATTATCAGTGTGTAGCACCGCGAGGGTTAAGAGTGCAGGACTTGTTATTTGACATGCTGTTAGAAACAGTGCGCCAGCTCGGTGAGGCCACCCAGGCCCCGCCCCATTTTTGGCATTTTGCCGAAAAGGCCCTTTTCTGCCGATATGTTTCGGCGGCTGAAATTTCGGCGCATCCCTAATTAATGACTGTTAGTGCTCATATTATATAAATTTATGAACAGAAATAGATTTAGGTACCGTGGGGACTTAAAGTATTCAGACCCCCTTAAATTTTTCACTCTTTGTTATATTGCAGCCATTTGCTAAAATCATTTATTTCAGTTCATTTTTTTCCTCATTAATGTACACACAGCACCCCATATTGACAGAAAAACACAGAATTGTTGACATTTTTGCAGATTTATTAAAAAAGAAAAACTGAAATATCACGTGGTCCTAAGTATTCAGACCCTTTGCTCAGTATTTAGTAGAAGCACCCTTTTGATCTAATATAGCCATGAGTCTTTTTGGGAAAGATACAAGTTTTTCACACCTGCATTTGGGGATCCTCTGCCATTCCTCCTTGCAGATCCTCTCCAGTTCTGTCAGGTTGGATGGTAAACGTTGGTGGACAGCCATTTTTTAGGTCTCTCCAGAGATGCTCAATTGGGTTTAAGTCAGGGCTCTGGCTGGGCCATTCAAGAACAGTCACGGAGTTGTTGTGAAGCCACTCCTTCGTTATTTTAGCTGTGTGCTTAGGGTCATTGTCTTGTTGGAAGGTAAACCTTCGGCCCAGTCTGAGGTCCTGAGCACTCTGGAGAAGGTTTTCGTCCAGGATATCCCTGTACTTGGCTGCATTCATCTTTCCCTCGATTGCAACCAGTCGTCTTGTTCCTGCAGCTGAAAAACACCCCCACAGCATGATGCTGCCACCACCATGCTTCACTGTTGGGACTGTATTGGACAGGTGATGAGCAGTGCCTGGTTTTCTCCACACATACCGCTTAGAATTAAGGCCAGAAAGTTATATCTTGGTCTCATCAGACCAAAGAATCTTATTTCTCATGATCTTGGAGTCCTTCAGGTGTTTTTTTAGCAAACTCCATGCGGACTTTCATGTGTCTTGCACTGAGGAGAGGCTTCCGTCGGGCCACTCTGCCATAAAGCCCCGACTGGTGGAGGGCTGCAGTGATGGTTGACTCTCTACAACTTTCTCCCATCTCCCGACTGCATCTCTGGAGCTCAGCCACAGTGATCTTTGGCTTCTTCTTTACCTCTCTCACCAACGCTCTTCTACCCCGATAGCTCAGTTTGGCCAGACGGCCAGCTCTAGGAGGGGTTCTGTTCGTCCCAAACATCTTCCATTTAAGGATTATGGAGGTCACTGTGCTCTTAGGAACCTTAAGTGCAGCAGAATTTTTTTTTGTAACCTTGGCCAGATCTGTGCCTTGCCACAATTCTGTCTCTGAGCTCTTCAGGCAGTTCCTTTGACCTCATGATTCTCATTTGCTCTGACATGCACTGTGAGCTGTAAGGTCTTATATAGACAGGTGTGTGGCTTTCCTAATTAAGTCCAATCAGTATAATCAAACACAGCTGGACTCAAATGAAGGTGTAGAACCATCTCAAGGATGATCAGAAGAAATGGACAGCACCTGAGTTAAATATATGAGTGTCACAGCAAAGGGTCTGAATACTTAGGACCATGTGATATTTCAGTTTTTCTTTTTTAATAAATCTAAAAAAACGTCAACAATTCTGTGTTTTTCTGTCAATATGGGGTGCTGTGTGTACATTAATGAGGAAAAAAATGAACTTAAATGATTTTAGCAAATGGCTGCAATATAACAAAGAGTGAAAAATTTAAGGGGGTCTGAATACTTTCCGTCCCCACTGTATACTAAGTTTAATGTAAAAAAATTGGGAACACTCACATTTTGGAAGAGTAAAATAATCGCGGCGATCGTTGTTGCGGGGTGTCAGTCTGACACCCTGCAACACCGATCTAGGTAAAGAGTCTCTGACGGAGACTCTTACCACGTGATCAGCCGTGTCCAATCATGACTGATCACAATGTAAATAGAAAGAGCCAGTGATCAGCTTTTCCTCACTCACGTCTGACAGACAGACACGAGGAGAGTCGATCGGCTGCTCTCCTGACGGGGGGGTCTGTGCTGATTGTTTATCAGCACAGGACCACCAGGGAAGCCGCCCAGGACCACCAGGGAGGCCATCCACACTGGACCACCAGGTATGCCCCTAGACCCCAAGGGAAATGCCACTATGTGCCCAGGCAGCTGCCAATTAGTGCCCACTCCAATGCCTACCACTGCCAGTGCCACCAGGGATGACCATCAGTGCCTCATATCAATGCCGCGTATCAGTGCCCAGCAGTGTCGCCTATCAGTGCCACCCTATCAGTGCCCAGCGGTGCCCATCAGTGCCGCCTATCAGTGCCACCTATCAATGCCCATCAGTGCTGCATATCAGTGCCACCCATCAATGCCGCCTACCAGTGCCGCATATCAGTGCCCGTCAGTGCCCGCTCATTGGTGCCACCGTATCAGTGCCTGTCAGTGCCGCCTTATCAGTGCCCATCAGTGAAAGAGAAAACTTACTTCTTTACAAATTTTTTTAACAGAAACAAAAGCAAAACTTTTATTTTTTTTTCAACATTTTCGGTCTTTTTTTTATTTGTTTAGCAAAAAATAAAAACCGCAGAGGTGATCAAAAACCACCAAAAGGAAGCTCTATTGGTGGGAACAAAATGATAAAAATTTAGTTTGAGTACAGTGTAGCATGACCGCGCAATTGTCATTCAAACTGCGTCAGCGCTGAAAGCTGAAAATTGGTCTGGGCAGGAAGGTGTCTAAGTGCCCTGTATTGAAGTGGTTAATATAATTTTTGAATTCTGTAGTCTTGCACAATTGTTTTAATCACTAGTTTTGCATTTTTGTCTATAGCTGTGCTGGCTGCTGTCTATTCGGGTGTCAGTGCGATATAGTTCTTACATAATTTTGCACTTATATGTTGTGTTGGACTGCTATGTCCTTTTTTTTCACAACCACCTGAAGCAAACCCTTCTAAGAAGGGATGGCAGCTAAGTTGGGTATTGAGGCCCTGGGCAGGGTTGCCCATAATTCAGCAATCCAACGCACCTCTCTTTGGAGTAGGACTTTGTTCCAATCTCCCCCCCTGGATTTCGGGGTGAACCTGATCCAAGATGGTAACATTGATCCGGGGAGAGGTGCTCTAGGGGCGATCTCTAACATGTCTTCCAAGGGGAAGATCTGGATTGGCAGTGGTCATGCTGTTGATGTGTCTGTATGCCTTTTTCCAAAAGTCAAGTTTTTTGTTTTCCCTACATAAAAACTGTTACATTGGCATGTCAGTAGGTAGATCACACCTATGGTTTTACAGTTAGCAAATTGTTTGGGTTTGTATATATTACCATTGGGTTATATAGTGTCAGGCTGTGTGTTCATATATTGGCAATACGGACACCCGCCACAGGTGAAGGTGCCCCGTCTTTTGCATTGGTCTGACCTGTAAGTTCCTACATACTGACTTTTGACAAGCTGGTCCTTTAGACCTTTAGAGATCTAGCTCTGCGATAGGCGATAGCTGGAGCTTTTGGTATGTGACGGCTAAGGATGGGATCAATATGCAGGAGATGCCAGTGTATTTCAATGATTTTTTTGATGGCCTTGTGTTGTTTGTTGTTACTGGTAATGATTCTGGTAGTTTGTTTTTGATCACTATCTTTCTTAGAGAAAAGTAAATCATGTCTCGCATGCCCATAGGCACGTTTAAATGCTTTTTGTAAACATGTGAGGGAATATCCTCATTCAAGCAGTCTCCCTCTAAGGAGGTTGGCTTCAGAACGAAAGGCTTCATCTGGGGAGCAATTTCTCCTCAGCCTTAGGTACTGACTGTATGGAATAGATCGCACCAATGGCTGGGGATATGCACTCGCCATGGTGTATGGTGTTCCCCGCAGTGGGCTTACGATAATGCCCACTGGAGAGACCACCATCCTCATTTTTGGTAATAGTGACATCTAGAAAGGTAATTGCTGTTTCACTATATGTCATGGTGAATTTGAGATTACAGGTATTACTGTTCATGGCCGCGATAAGAGAATTCAGAGATTCAGGAGAGTCCTCCCAGATCAACAGTATATCATCTATATAATGGAACCATGAAATGATATGCCAGGTAAGTGATTGCAGATTGTCATCTGAAAGGAAAGAACGTTCCCACTCCCCAGGTACAGGTTGGCATAAGAGGGGGCCCAGCAAGTCCCCATTGCCACCCCCTGCACCTGAAGGACATGGGACTTGTCAAAGGCGAAAACGTGCGTTAAAATGAATTCCAATGTAGGTATGACAAATTTTGTGAAGTTTTCGGTCGTCTCTGTGAGACTGTGAGATGACATGTTTTACTACAGATATCCCCAGGTGGTGGGGGATTTTTTCCCCTCCATCTTCCAGGGGATTCACCTTGAGGGAACAGTCCCAACCTGATGCAGATTGACCTTCGATTGTTTTTAACTGTGCAATATGGGCCCTATCTTAGTATGTATGCTCCACTGCGAGATTTGATATATAACATATGTGCTTTCCTTGCCCACTCATGTGTTTTTAACTGATGTCATGTTCTATCATAGAATGTTCCACACTTATGATCTTCTCATTTAAATTGTCCTGAAGAAGGGATAATATCTCTTCCCGAAATGCGTTGAACACAACAAGAAGAGAATACAACGCTACCACCCAGCTCTTTATGAGCCTATACTTCCTCTCTTGTTTTATGTAATGTGTGGTGATACATGCACCAATGCCTTTTACTATGTACTAACAAACTTAATATACCTTTTAACAAATCAATTTAACATTTTTTGAATCTGCCTTTAAAGTCACAAGTATCGGGGGGGGGGGGAGTACCTTTCTATTTTCTGTCTCTAGGTACAGAAATAAAGGTAATTATACAAACGTAAATATTTTAAAAGATTAGCTAAAGTCCGGTATGACAATTCCCAACACCAATAGTTGCTTAAATGATTGGGTTCTCTTAATTTTCAATGCTAGTGCTCAAATGGTGGATGTACACTCACCTGAGGTGTTTGACCCCCTTGTTACAGGTAGGTCAAATTACGCTTATGATACCAAAGGTTTGGATCCCTCTGATGAGAAGCGCCACTTCATTCCTCCATTAGAGTAAGAAGCTCATAGAGAAAGTGACTCCGCAGGAGACGAGATTAAAAAGTTCCATAGTGTAGTATTTTAAATTGTGATTGGTGTTAAAAACATAACAAAAGGAGTTGCACTCACATGTATTAGTGCCCATGCATTGGCACTAGTATGTACAGCTTGTGCAGATATCAATAGCTTCTCTGAAGCTGGCGTGTGGTCCAAACCTTGTTCTGACTAACCAGCCCGGAAATTATGTCACAAGGGACCCAGAAGTCCCCATTAAAGATAAAAATAGTGCATGCCCATTGTGAAGTATGTAAAATTAGATTTTATTAAAAAATCACCACTTAGGCAGAACAATTCTAAAACTACATGTAAATAGGCACAACCACTATAAAACTTTGTGCATAGTGGGCTAAGACAATGGCGCATCCCAAATGCGTAAAACCGCTGGTAACACTTTCAGTGTAGAAGGTTGAATTAGCTGCGCTGGGCTCCGGGCACTGGTCAGCGGACATGCGTGATGATGATGTCACGTAGCCACGCCCTACACATTTTGTTGGAAATGAACATATTACTTGCCACATAAGTTGGCATTTATCATGGATTGTGTATTGGCTTTTTGCTTCACTTTATGTATGGTTGTACTTGCAATAGATATATAAAGTCTACACACCCCTAATAAAATATCAGATTTCTGTGATGTAAAAAAAAAATTAGACAAAGATAAATCATTTCAGAACTTTTTCCACCTTTTAATGTGACCTATAAACTGTACAACTCAATTGAAAAACAAACTGAAATCTTTTGGGGGGGAGTAAATATAAAAAACTAAAATAATTTGATTGCATAAGTGTGCACACCCTTAAACTAATACTTTGTTGAATCACCTTTTGATTTTATTACAGAACTCAGTCTTTTTTGGGTATGAGTCTATCAGCATGGCACATCTTGACTTGGCAATATTTTCCCACTCTTCTTTGCAAAAACACTCCAAATCCATCGGACTGCGAGGGCATCTACTGTGCACAGCCCTCTTCAGATCACCCCACAAACTTTCAATCCGATTCAGGTCTGGGCTCTGGCTGGGCCATTCCAAAACTTTAATCTTCTTCTGGTGTAGCCATTCTTTTGTTCATTTGGATGTATGCTTTGGCTCATTGTCATGCTGAAAGATTTAGTTCCTCTTCATGTTCAGCTTTCTAGCAGAAGCCTGAAGGTTTTGTACCAACATTGACTGGTATTTGGAACTGTTCATAATTCCCTCTACCTTGACTAAGGCCCCTGTTCCAGCTAAAGAAAAACAGTATTTTAGTTTTTATTTTTACTTCCCTCTACCTAAAAGATTTCAGTTTGTTGTTCAACTGAATTGTACAGTTTATAGGTAACATTAAAGGTGGAAAAAGTTCTGAAATTATTTATCTTTGTCGCATTTTTTTACATCCCAGAAACCTGAACTTTTAACAGGTGTGTAGACTTTTTCTATCCACTGTATATAAGCTATCATGGACTATTTGCAAAATAAGAAACTATTTTTATTATTATTTGCATGTATGTTTATTGAGCTTGAACTGTATGGTTGCACTTTATATAATTTTTAATAATATGTGGTATTTTTTTTTTCAAAGTACTGTTTTTTGGATTTAGCGTTGCCTTTTGGTATTTATTAATCAATGATATTAGGTTCACAAAGCTTCAACGCAAGAATATACATTTTAAATTTAGTTATTTGACTGTAATTTTCAAATAATTTGAAAATAACAGCCACTTTAAAAAAAAAAAAAAGTATCCTAGTCCTGGTGTGTTAGCATTGACTGCTTATATTGGTGTGCTATTTAATGGAAACTGTATACTGCAAACAAGGGTGGTATAGAGAAGATGCTTTTTTTCCTTGATGAGTTATGAATGTTCTAGTATATGTTAGAAGGTTTTCAATGAACCCTGCCACATTAGCCATTAAACTAAAACTCAAACAGCATAACTGCCTTCCAATTATTTAAGCATGAATCTAGAAGCCAGTGGATGCAAATTGTCAAGAGCATTCTGGTATGCTTGCCATTTGTGCTGCTTCACAGTGACTGTACTGCGAGCTAGAAAACAAGGAGGGACCTGGAGAAATATGGCGCCAGAGTTGCGATATGATGCAGCAGCCCTCCTAATCCAGTGTTTATGTTAATAAAGAAAGACATTACCAAAAAAATTTGAAAAAATCTTTAGTGTGCTACTTGTTCTTCATTTTCCAGGACCTGAGACTAGCTGAACAGGATTACAAATCCTATGTATATATTTCAGCTGTTTGCCATGCTTGGGACAAACATACCATGCATCCGGAAAGTATTCACAGCACTTCACTTTTTCCAATTTTTTTCCACATAAGTTACAGCCTTATTCCAAAATGGATTAAATGTATTATTTTCCTCAAAATTCTACAAACAATACCCCATAATGGCAATGTGTAGTTTGAAATCTGCAAATTTATTAAAAATAAAAAATCACATGTACATAAGTATTCACAGCCTTTGCTCAATACTTTCAGTTGTCCTGTAGCCACTCCTTTGTTATCTTGGCTATGTGCTTAGGGCCGTTGTCCTGGTGGAAGATGAACCTTTGCCCCAGTCTCATATTCAGAACATTCTGGAGCAGGTTTGAATCAAGGATGTCTCTCTGTATATTGCTGCATTCATCTTTCCCTTGATCCTGACTAGTCTCAGAGTTCCTGCCACTAAAAAACATCTCCACAGCATGATGCTGCCACCACAATGCTTCACTGTAGGGATGGTATTGGCCAGGTGATGAGTGGTGCCTGGTGCCAGATATGACGCTTGCCATTCAGGCTAAAGAGTTCAATCTTTGTTTCATCAGACCAGAGAATTTTGTTTCTCATGGTCTGAGAGTCCTTCGGGTGCTTTTTGGCAACCTTCCGGTGGGCTGTCATGTGCCTTTACTGAGGAGTGGCTTCTGTCTGGCCACTCTACCATACCGGCCTGATTGGTGGAGTGCTGCAGAGATGGTTGTTCTTCTGGAAGTTTCTCCTCTCTCCACAGAGAAACGCTGGAGCACTGTCAGAGTGACCATTGGGTTCTTGGTCACCTCCCTGACTAAAGCCCTTCTCCCCCAAATGCTCAGTTTGACCGGGTGGCCCTCTCTAGGAAGAGTCCTGGTGGGTCCAAACTTTTTCTATGTACGGATGATGAAGGCCACTGTGCTCATTGGGATCTTTGATGCTGCAGAATTTTTTTTGTACCCTTCCTCAGATCTGTGCCTCGATACAATCCTGTCTCAGAGGTCTACAGACAATTCTTTGGACTTCATTGTGCTCTGACATGCACTGTTAACTGTGGGATCTTATATAGACAGGTGTGTGCCTTTCTAAATCATATCCAAATCAACTGAATTTACCAGGTGGTCTCCAGTCAAGTTGTAGAAACATCTCAAGGATGATTAGTGGAAATAGGATGCATCTGAGCTCAATTTTGAGTGTCATGGCAAAGGCTGTGAATACTTATGTACATGTGTTTTTTTCATTTATTATTTTTAACAAAGTTGCAAAGATTTCAAACAAACTTCTTTCACGTTGTCATTATGCGGTATTGTTTGTAGAATTTTGAGGAAAATAATAAATTGAATCCATTTTGGAATTCTACTTCACAAGAAAAAGCCTAGTCTTCTGCTCTTTTGGCCTTTACCTCTAGTGACCTTTCCATTCTATCAAGGTGTCAACCTCTAAACCAGGGCTTAGCACTTGCTTTTGCTTCAAGCCCTGACCTACCAAGCCATCCAAAAGCCCTTTTCACAATGAACACCCCCATTCCTCACAGTGGAGGGGCATTTGGATCCAGCACATCCTAGACCTTTGTGTCCACTTTGTAATTTCAAAGAGGTGGATAGAGTTTCTATTTCTACTCCCTCCTCACTTTTTACCTTCAAATCTGCCAACTTCAGACCAAGAGAAGGAAAATTTGATGACTTCCCTGCATCAACTCCAGGTACAAGGCGTGGTTGTACCAATTTCTAGGTTTCTATTCAAACCTATTCACAGTGTCAAAATGAAATGGGACATCCCCCAAATGCTGGACCTAAAATCCCTAAACAAAATTCTTTCCTTTCTTAAATTCCAGATGGAACCTTTGAAATATATCATTGCTTCCCTCAGACAAGGGGAAATGCTTGCATCAGTAAACATACATGATGCCTATTTCCATATTCTCATTCTCCCATCACACAAACGCTGCCAGCTGTGACTCTGCCATTTGGACTCACCTCTGCACCCCGATTGTTCACAAAAGCACTTGCCCTGCTCTGGCTTTTCTATGAACCTGGGGCATTCATTTCAAGGGTTACCAGGATGACCTCTTGCTAAAGGACCTTGTCTGCCAAATTACCAAGGACTATCTGGTTTCTTCAAACCTTTATAAACCAAAAATCTTGCGAGCTACCAAAGAATTGATCAATACATAGTCACACCTAAACCCATGTGTAATGGAAGTTTTAAAAAATTAAAATGATCAGTTGTGTGAAAACTAATATACAGCCGCTAAGCATTGATCACACTCCCATAATTTGTACTAAAAATATTAAATGAAAATAATGCAGGGCCGTGTGAATGCATCCTCAATACCGTAGTATCAAGATCACTGAAAAGGTGAATAGAAAGTGCTAGTGCCTCAGGTTAAAATCAAACATACATTTCATGAATATATACATAAACCATTTAAACTGGTAAGTGAATGCAATATTGTATAGTGCTCCAAACCAATTCACAGTGAAAATTTGTTTTGAAAAAGTCCTATATTAAGCAAGACCACAATGAAAGTAGTTGATACTGAAGTTCTATGAAGTCCAAATATTGTGACTTTGTGATAGTGCTCCAAACAATGATACAGTGACTTCAAACACGTGCTCCCGCCCCCCCCTCCCTGTGTGATTGTGCTCACCTAAGGGTATGTGAATGTACAACTAAGTTTGGTCTGGAAAAGCAGCTGAACCACCTCTGGGTTCTTAGTGTAATGGTCTCTGTGGGACCCCCAGGTAAATCCAATTAAGCTTTCCTTGATTCAAATAAACAAGGCTGGATAGTGTATTATTAATTATTAAACACAAATTTATTAAAAGTAAAAACGTCAGGATACTCACACTTTCATGGTGCTTCCAGCACACCAATCTACAGCAAACTGAAAGTTAAAATCCACTCAAATAGGCTTAAACCTTGTATGCATCAGCAGCTGCTCAAAAAGCATGTATGCTGTCTTCTCCACCGTCCTGGCCCCTCCCCTACTTGTGGCGACACAGGGCTGTCACGTGTCTTCCTCAGGGGAAATTATATATATAGCCCAGAGGTGGTTCAGCAGCTTTTCCAGACCAAACTTAGTTGTGTGGTCACATACCCTGAGGTGAGCACAGTCACACAGAGGTGGGGGGAGCACGTGTTTGAAGTCACTGTATCACTGTTTGGAGCACCATCACAAAGTTACAATATTTGTACTTCATAGAACTTCAGTATCAACTACTTCTACTGTGGCCATCTAGAAACTAAAAAAGTGGGACTTTGGGCACAAAAGTATTTATACTACAAAACCGTAAGAATAATTTTTCAATTTTATTACAAAATACAAAGGACAAACATCTAAGTTTAAAAACAATATCAATTACATGTAAAGCTTATTACATACACCAACTGGGTCCTATCCTGTATTGTCCAATAATTACTTTTGTCTGTATTGTAAACATTCACAACATTCAGAATTATAAGGAAAAGAAAAACTTCCCCAGAAATGTAGTGGTGGTTGTGAGTGTAGAACTGGACTTGAGTTGAATTGCAGGTCTGGTAGTCCACTTGGGATGCTCTCTATCTGCTCAACATGTTTCACGTTGTAGAACGCTTCTTCAGGAGCTAGAGGTTCATCTGTGTATAGTAGTTGAAATAATCCTAACAATGGAGCAAGCAATCCATTGATTGCAGACAATAGCGTCAGTAGTTGTATCCAGGACGTATCAGAAGCAGCGGACAGAGCCGGAGACTCCCGTGTTAAGCACAATACAGCTGTGGGTATAGATAATAGCTATAGCAAGCTAAAGATCACAAGTAAAGTGGGAGACAGGTTCGGGGTGCGCCGCTGCATATATCCTAGATGCCGTCCATTTTTAGGTACTAAGAACTAGGACCCTCTTTTCGTTACTTCTACTGTGGACTTGCTTAATATAGGACTTTTTCAAAACAAATTTTCACTGTGAATTGGTTTGGAGCACTGTGCAATATTGCATTCACTTACCAGTTCAAATGGTTTATGTATATATTCATGAAATGTATGTTTGATTTTAACCAGAGGCACTTTAGCACTTTCTATTCACCTTTTCAGTGATCTTGATACAACGGTATTGAGGATGCATTCACACAGCATTGCATTATTTTGATTTAATATTCTTTAAACCTTTGGCTGGATAATCAACTTTCCAAAGTCTGCCCTCCAGCCTTTTCATCATCTTGATTACCTTAGTCTAATCTTGGACACAGCTCAGCCGAAAATCTTCCTTTTTCAGGAGACAGTTGCCTCTCTAAGATCCAGCTCTTGGACCCTCAAGACACTTTTGCTATAAGGTTTTGGGCCTTATGATGGCCTCTTTCGAGGCAGTTCTTTGTCTAGTTTCACTCCAGATCCCTTCAATCCAGCATCCTCAAGATGTGAGAGTCAAATCATTGCCCAATGTTTCTGTCCAGTTAGATGAAGATCTCCCTGAAATGGTGGATCTCCAATCCATGGACTTGGGGCAGTCATTTCCTCACAAGACTTGGAATGTGGTAGCGGCACATGCAAGCCTCACAGGCTGGGCGGTGTGTAAAACTCATGACTGTTCAGAGGACGTGGTCCCCACAGGAGTCAAAACTACCCAACAACATTCTGCAACTGAGAGCCATCAGACTGTGTCTACAACATTGAACCTCCCAGTCAAAATACAATTGGACAATGCCTCAGTAGTCGTATATGTAAATGCTTAAGGGGGAACCAGAAGAACAGCATCCCTAAAAGAAACAAATCGAATACTGTTTTGTCAGAATCTTACATTCCATCCCTCTCAATAGTCCACAATCTGGGAGTGGACAATTTAGTTGAATTTTCTAATGCCTAGACCTGGGAGAGTGGTCTCTGCACCCAGAGATCTTTAACCACTTCAGTACCGGGCACTTTTCCCCCTTGCTGCCTAGGCCAATTTTTAGCGCTTTCTCACTTTGAATGAAAATTACGCAGTCATGCAACTCTGTACCCAGCTAAAATTTTATAATTTTGTTCACACAACTAGAGCTTTCTTTTGGTGGTATTTATTCACCACTGACAAAGACAAAACATTTTGAAAAAAAAAGGACTTTTCTTTGTTCCTGTTATAAAATTTTGCAAATAAATTTAGGCCACAATGTATTCTGCTACATTTCTTTGGTAAAAAAAAACAAATCAGTATACATTATTTAGTCTGTAGGAAAGTTTAAGAGTCCACAAACTATGGTATATATCTGAAAATTGGTCAATCCTGATGTACTGATGGCCTGTCTCATTTCTTGAGGCCCAAAAATGTCAGGACAGTACAAATATCCCCCAAATGACCCCTTTTTGGAAAGTAGACAGTCCAAGGTATTTAGTAAGAGGCATAGCGGGTTTCGTTTTTAGCAAGTATTAAGGAGTGATCCAGGAGGGACTTACTCTTTCCAATAGATGCTGTAGCTTTCAGGTAGACCCTGACAGCCCTGACAACATCCAGTCAATGTAGGGCATATTTTGGGTCGGGACAGAAAAGGTGAAAGGAAGTAATCACCTTATGCAAAAAGGAAGGTTTTGGCCTCATAACCACCTTGTCCTTGTGCAAAACAAGAAAAGTGTCTAACAGATGTGATGACCAAAAAGGCTGCCTTAAAGGTGAGGCCTTCCATGGGAAAGGGGTTTTTGTAAGAAGATGAATACGCCAGAATACTGTCTTTTGAGGATACATTAAGACTTCAGAAGTGAGATCTCCCCTTGCAAATTTCTGGTCCTGTCTTAGAGTACTTCTCATCATCTTGAGTTATCCATAATGTCAAAAACAAAATGTTGTAATGACTGTAGTAAGTGGACGGACCAGAGGGATACGTGTAGAAGTCTACTAGAGTAACTGATATATTGCAATAAGATTTGACTTTACTAACTGATTCTGTCGTATCCTAAAATCATTTGTCGTGATTGTTAAAGTAGAGTTTATTTAAACCACATCCTGGGCAAACACAATGGCTTGCATAAGGGTATTTCCTGAATGAATGGTGCTAAATCTTGTTAATTTTGCGGCTATCTCTCATAACCAATCAAAGTTTAAATATAATAAAATGGAATCAGCATTCTTTTTCATACTTTATTTCAAACGTCACATTATGCTTTTTCACAACAAACATCTTGACACATACAATTTTAAAACCGAACATTTGCCAATTTTTTAGATTTAGTGATTTGTAAAAGTAACATCTGTTCCTTGAGATCAACTCATTCATCTATGAAAATATTTTTTTTGTATTTTTTCATGATTTATAGATCATAGGTGGACATGCTATTAGAGTCATACATACCATTCCGTAATAACATATTTCTTTGTGATAGTTACAAAAAATATACTATTTTTTTTTGTGTTCCAGCACAAGGGGCCTGCATCCTTTGCAGTAACAAATAAGCCAAAATTAAAATGTTGACCATGTTTTAGTACTGGATGGTGACAATCTAAAATCCTTCAATCCGGCTACACACATTAAAATGTACCTCTTAAATGCATATACATACAATGTAAAGTGTGATTTTGTTGCACTAACCAATAATTCAGATATTTTGTTTACTGAATGGACAACAAATAATATGGAGTGTCTGCAGTAGTTTGTACAACTTGATATTTATTAGAAATGTGCAAACCAAACATTTGCAGTCAAAGTTATAAATCAAAAACTCATGAATTAAAGTATGAGGAAGTTAGACGATTCTGAGAGTGTATCATAGCACTAAATATGTAACGGACATTATCTAGTTACTGCAATAGGTGAGAGAAAATTTGTAAAAGAGCTCAAGATAAGGAGTAGGTTAGATATGGAGAGAGGATGAGGAGAAAAAAGTGGAAGTACACAGCTAAAGTGGAACAAGTTATTTTTTGCAGTGATATCACGGTTTCCTAGTGAACTGATTAGCTAAATTAGTTTGAGCTTCCAAATGTTTCTTTCGTTGGAAAACATTTAATAAGTGCTATATAAACCTTAATAATGAACGTCTTTCTTTTTTTTTTTTTTTTGGTCTGGTAAAAATACCACTGAAAACGTTTTGTGATATCTGTTGGATAAATGCAAAAAAAAACCTGTTTATCCAGAAATCATATCAGATAATAACTTTGTGTGCTTTCTGCCTGTTCTGTCTTATCAGATGCATTGTTCCCAATTGGACATGTGCAATTCGTTTAGTTCTGAATTTATTTAACGAATTTCGACAACATCGGAAATATCCAAATTAAGGAAAACCTGTTTAACAAATTTTTCCAATAATTCGTAAAATCGAAAATCCGATAACCCGAAAATTCTAAACTAACTATTAAATTATAGGTATTGAAATTTCCATTCAAATTTGGCTGTTAGTGAATGTAACAAATACGAATTTATCCGAAGTTACGAATTATCCAAAGTTACGAATTATCAGAATTAACAAAAGCTGTATCTAAATGAATGGAACATAATGATTTAATAATAATAAATAACAATAATAATAAAACCTTTTTATTATTATTATTATTATTATTATTATTTATTATTAATTTGTTACGTTCAATTTGTTTAAATGCAGCATTCGTTATTTTGGATAATTCGAAATGTCGGATAAATTCGTATTCGTTATGTTCACCAACAGCCAAATTTGAAAGGAAATTCCAATACCTATAATTTAATAGGTAGTTATTATTAGTTAGTTATTCTTTCGAATTTTTGGATTTTCTTTCCTATTTTCAGACTTTCTATTTTTCTAATTTACGAATTGCGATCATAACGAATGACCCGAACAACAGAAAAAAACCCCCAAAACAAATGAAATTAGAACGAAAACAAACAAATTTTTTGGCAGTGCACATGTCTATTCCGAATTATCTCTGAGGACTACACAACCCCTCTCCTCTGTTACGACAGGAAATGGGGAGGTTTCTGGAGTCCTGTCACGGTGACAATGCTGCTCTTTCATATAGTATAGTGACTGAGTGTTGTCACCCTAAAACAGGAAGTGTGTTACTTCCAGGTTCATCAGGTGAAAATAAAAGAGAAAAAAGCCGGAAAAAAAAGGAATGCAGGCACTAAGTCTAAGGACTGGTAAGCTGCATAATATACCATAATATTTTGTACTTATGTTTAGATACGCTTTCTATTGTTACAAGCTAAAATTGTCTGCACATTGAAAAATAATATATGTGCATTTTTTCAGAACATATATTGATGTTCTTTTTGCTATTTTGTTAACAAATTAGCAAAAATGTATATTTTTAATTAGCCCAAAAAATTGTTTTAGGCCCTTGTTAGCTTTATGAATGTCCTTATAAATGTACAACTATCTGCCAGGTACATGTCTGTGTATACATGTATGCTTTTTGGGTACCTAAAATCTGTCAGAAAGCTGATGCTCATTATGACATCTTAAACGTTCAGGTTTGCATGCAGTTAGATCAGCAGATGAGATTGGAAGTTTGGTAAGGAGTGATCATGGGAACAGCTTAGGAGAAATCTTCAAATTCTTGTTTGCATTAATGGCCTTATTTCTAGGTGTCATAAATCATGACTTCTGTACTGCAGTCAAATATAAACTATAAAAACAGATTCTAAACTGCTAAAGAATTCAACTCCTGCACACATTTAACTAAGTCCTACCCAGCCAAAGACATATTTACACTAGCCTGGGTATGTGATGACAGATCTTAGAAAGAGAAGGAAGAATAACATTGTCAATAAACTGTATTCATTAATGTTATACTTGTAGGGTAGGGGCATGGAGGTATTCAGTATAGTTCCCCAAATTAGGCAAGACATGATGTCATTGTTAGGGGTTGGGAACCCTGTAGTTAAGAGTAGGCAGTGCAAGTGCCTAAGCACCTTCTAGAGGTCCCCAGGGTAGTGAATGGGGTTTACAAAAGATAGTTATGATTTGCCTGCCCTGCCCTTACCAGTGTGGTGCATCTTGGGTAAGAGGGCTCTATGTATATAGTCTGGAAGTCTGCCAGAGGAGTTATGGGAAGCAGTGCAAGTACCAGAGCTTGCAAAGGTGTAATCTTTGAAGCTTTAGCTTCTTATAGCTTCCCCTTAGATGGGAAGCAAATGAGAGGTGCAGGACTAATGGGACTACTCATTTTCCTTTGGCTTGAAATGTATAACGCTGGCATACCCTATGCTGGCATACATCTATGCTGTTCTCTATGTGTTTGCAACAAAAGCATGTGCCCCCGCCATTGGGATTACAAAGTATGTATATATGTACAGTAAATCAACTGGTTCAGTACTGAGTTGGGTGAGTCTGCGTTTAGGGTCTTTTATCATAAGGCCTGAGGAAGGTATGGAACTGCTGGCTATTGGTGATGCTGGTTAGGCAAATCATGAGGGCCTTCCAAGTGTGCCTCAGTATGGGCATCGAGGGGAGGATCCCACACCCATACTCACTCAGTAAACAGGAATGGGTTGAAGAGAGTTGCTATAAAAAGCAAATAGCAAGCATACAAAAGCACACTCCAGCTCCATCTGAAATATTTAATCAGTATAGTGCAAATGATTCCATTGTATGTATAAGCTGATAATGGTTTACAGTACTAATGTTTGCAATTTTATCAAGTGTTAAGTATGGAAGTCAGCACATGCTTCTATTTCTGTAACCAATATAAAAGTAGTTTTATTTTTTTTTAGGGATCGTGTACAGTCCTCAGAATGATATGGAAGCAGACATAGCATCTGCTTTTGAAATCTCTGCCATATACTCTGTATTGAAGCCATATTGGCAATGACTTAGTATAATATGGAAAATTTGTATTTTGTCACAGTAATCTATATGTGAATGATTGTCACAGCTATTCACCAATGCACACTTTTTCAGATACAGGTAAACTTGAAGTCTATTTAATAGTCTTTTGTATCAGGGTCTCTTCACACTGATGGCACATGAAGCTGTTTATACTCTTTATGTAGCACAGGAAAATCACATTACATGTTAAGATCCATTCTTAAAAGTTAACAGATTGTAGTATTTCATACTGGATCACTATGTGTTGTTTCCACTGACAGCAGTGTTGGGAACAAAACTTCTGACAGTGTTTTACCTTCACTTCTGAAACATGTAAGCACAAAAATACGGAAATCAAAATAGGTTTGAAAAAAATGCATTTATAAAACACACTACAAAATTTTGTATCAAAAAAATGTGTTTTCTTTCAATCATTTTTTTTTAAAAGCTGGGGTATACAGATAAATGCAGAACGCATGGTAGGGTCAGTCAAGTTTAGGAGTCAGAAGACAAAGGGCTCAAATAGGTAATTGGAACATTTGATACTTGGGTACTGTAATCTGTCCAGCCCTGCTATGAAAAAAAAAAAAAAAACATTTTAAAATATATTTTGGTGACATTGATTTCTGCTCCATGATGTCCTGAGACTTAACCTGTTTCATTTTTCTTCATAATCTGCATTCTTCTTTATTCTGTATGCACATTCCATTAGATATTCACCTTTCTTCTCCATTAGCTAAAAAAAAAAAAGGATTTACCCTAGTTATTTCAATGAATTGTATCAAAATATTGTAAATTCATATGAAAAATGGATTAATAGATAATTCTTATACAGATATCGGTTCTCTGCCTTTTGGCTAAGATCAAGTGTAGTATCTGTTCTTATCAGTGATCTGGTGGAGGTTCTGTGCTGTCATGGGGGCTTGGAAAGTTAGTACCAGCTGGAACACAAACCGGGGTGCCCACAGGCAGTTGGGGCTTGAAAGTATTTCCCCTGGGAAAGCTGGAAGAGCCCATTACCTCCTGATTTGATAGTTTTACCTTGTCTGGCCATAGACTGGGAGGGCAGAATGTCTGTGGTGTCTGTGCCCCCTGGGAGCGGTCGCCCTAGGAGTGCTCTTAGTAATACTTGGGTGTGGGACCCTACGATGTGAACAGAACACATGGTCACAGCACCAAATTTGCTTTCCCTCTGCACAGCGTCTTTTAGGGCTAGGCCTTTGGGCTAACTCCAGAGGCAATTTCTGTCTACCAGGCCTTATTTTCTCCCTCTGTTGGTCACTTTTGTGTGTGTTTTCTCACGGATGAAGGGTGTGAGTCCTCGGGCTTGCCCTGACATCTAGGGGGAGGATGTGTGGTCCTCAGGTTCCTTCCACCCCTGCCCCTGGGGGGTCTCTCTTCGAGAGAGCTCCCCTGACCTAGTATTCGATGGATGGCTTTGGCTGTCCTAGAAGAATGGGGTCTGCCAGGCCTTCTGGCTAGGCAGACCATGTAAACCTATGTCCCTATCAGGAGCTTTGTGCACCAGGGGTCAGGGTAAAGGTCCTACTCCTTCACGGGGGTGGACTGAAGCACACCCTTAAGTGCACTTTTTAGTGTGTGTTTCACATGCATGTTTTTTGTTCAATTAGGAATTTTTGTTCTAGGTTTTGCACTGTCACATGGAGTTACGTATGCATGCCTCCATATCTGGAAGTTCTGTTTTTTTCTTAACTCCCAGGCGGGGAGAGAAGGAAAGCCAAGTATGTGTTGTTGGGAAGGGCGGGGGGTGGTATCTAAACAAACCTCTAGCTTTTTTTCCCCTGCATGAGCAAAAGACATAGAAAATCCATATATGATGTGAGCAGTTGTGAAGAAGACTCGATCCAGTGAATGTACAGTAGACATGTGCATTCGTTTTCGTCCGAATGTATTTTCGTCCGAATTTCAGGTATTTTCGTTATCGTTTTAACAAACGATAACGAAAATGCAGAATCCGAAAAACGAAAGATCCGACCTAAACAAATGCTTTATTTTTGTTTTCGTTGCTACAACAGTTCGATATAGATAGGAGATTCAACATGATGATGACAATAACAATCTGTGTCCAGCAAACCTGTGGTCGAATGTGCCTAACCTTAACTCTATTAGTCCAACATTATTCTACATAGAGAGAAAGGATTTGACGTAGGGGAGAAAAGATTCGACGTAGGGGAGAAAAGATAAATAAAAATAATGATGATGATGAATGTTATTGGCTGATTGTAACCAAAGAGGAGGAGCAGTAAAATAGCTAGAACTAAGTACACACGTACTTTGGCTTATGGTGTCTGTTGAAAGTTCTAAGAAGATTCGACGGAGCAGGTAAACTATACGGCATCGTACAGTTTAGCTGCTCCGTCTAATCTTCTTTGAACATTCGACAGACACCATAAGCCTTCAATGACAGATTCGACCTTAATTTGGATTTTCGGACTAATGCAATTTTTAACGAAAAACTAAATAAATAAAAACAAATTTCGGGAGTAACTAAATAAATGTATTTTTCGGACAAAAACGAAATTCCGAAACTAAATATTTCAGTGTGCACATGTCTAATGTACAGCTTTATTTGGCCAGCGAACGTGTTCTCCTAACTATAAACAAAAGCTCCAGCTGGCATCTCATATTTGCTGCTTGAGGAATACACCCATAACTAAAACAACAGCAACAGCAACAACAGCATTCACTCTAGCTTGTCAAATCAGTAAACTGAGCAGTTGGCTCAGTTGGCCATTTTCCAGTCTAGGAGGCAAGGGATTGTCATACAAATTGCATAGAGCACTGAAGCACACAATCATATTCCCTTTTATTGGCCAGCCAGGCTGCATGTTTCACTTCCCACTGTCAGCAGAGATTCTGCTCAGCCGAACATCCATTTAGTTTAATTGTTTACCGAACTTCTGAACAAGCAATATTCAAACTGGCAGCTCATCCCTATTTATAACTAGTAGTTAGGTGAAAACAGCTGAACTGGCTTGATATTGTGTTAAAGAAGTGCTCTGAAAATCCATCATTAATAAGCAATGTAATAAAGTTTTGTATTTTCTATCATTATATATTACAGCCAAAAAAGTTTAAAATATTGCTTGTTCTTCTGTTGTAGGTGGAGAAATGGTATCCATGTACAACAGAGTTTATATATGTGTATACTGTATGCCTATATGCATACTAGATATTCTAGGTAAATACTAAGAATCTGCCAGGTACCTGGTCAGCCCTGTAGTCTTGATTTTTGTATATTTGTTGATTTTCCGTCAATAAACAAAAGTATGAATTTTGATATACAGTATTTGTGTTAATTCACAATTCCACTAAGGCTATTTGTGCTCTTTATCTATCCCAGTAAGATGTTTAGCATTGAGGGTAGGCCAGCAGACACATACAGTACATAAATATTGGGAAAGTAATACCTAAGAGGCACTTTTTCTGCACTCCCCTATTATCCATATCTGACACCAGAGCCCTGAGAAATACTGTGTACTTCTGGTATAGGAGAGCATGTCACAACCATCCTGTTATCCCACAATGCAGCTTTTGGTGTCTGAGTCAGAGCTCAGTTAAGATAAGCTTCACTTATTTTGTCAGTATTATTATATCTGCAGGTACATGTTATGTTTATTAATTCTAATGATGATAAAAAAATAAGTTATAAGTAAACATACATAAATGCAAATAAAAGTTATGAGGGTCCTGCTCAAGTTAATGAGTTTTACTTATGATTTACTATTATTCCTAATGCGCAAAAAGGCTTTGTACATAAGCTTTTGTACAATCCAATTTCAAATTCCATTCTGTTCACTTACCAGAAATGTTGGGTAGTTCACTTTGATTATGAGAGCTTACTGGATCGAGTGTCAACGACAAAAGAGGCTCCATGCTGTTAAAGTCACCACTTTCATCGTTGGCCATCCAGTTTATTGATGCACGATGGTGCAGTTCACTTCCCAGTTCTTCTTCATATGATCTGTGAAGAAACAATATGTTGATGATATGATAGCTCACATCATCCAATTTGATTATTTTGATGTTTCTTTGAAGTGAACTTCTGTTAAAGGAAATCCTAACTAAAGCTGGCCATAGATGGGTAGCATTTGGAACAAAAATTCTTAGGAAAAGAATGTTCTAAGAAAGTGTGTTTGCTTTTCTAATCATTAGAAGGTTAAATTGACATTCGTTTTCAACCGCAGTGACGACAAAGGAACAGGATGGAAAATGTTTCTCAAACAAACAAATTTCGAACAGTGTATGTGGTTTTCATTTGGGAAAGTCCATTCATTCCAAAATCAAATGTTAAAAGCAAACAAAATCTTTTGAATGACATTCAAGTGTTCTTAGAATCCTCATACAAATTTTCCTAAGACTTTTCCTCAATAATTTTGATTTGAAATTCTATCCATCTATGGCCAGCTTAACCCTTCCATGCATAGACGGCAGACTCCAGTGCATTTGCCTTTTTTCCTCCACTGCTGTACACAACCCCTCAAAGATCACTTGAAACTACAGACTTTACCCAATGTTTTTTACTTATACTAAGCTATACTCAACCATAATTTTATATGCTTTGGTCTGAGATGCACACTCATGCACTAAGCACATGCAAGCACATGTGTCTCATATTCAGATGTATCAGGATTTTCACCACTATAAGGCCTCACTAACACAGGGTAAATATTGTAATGTGTAATAAGCAATAGAGATAAGCAAACGCAAGCGCCCTTTATTGCTTGGGAGTTAACCAGAACATGATCCAGTAACTGAAGTAAAAACTTAGATCATTTGTAGCATTTATAGACATTACTCTCTGCAGGGACATTATAAACTACCTACTCAAATAATTTCTTTGAGGCCTGTGGCCTTTAATTCCATAACCCTCTTACTTTCTAATCATCCAGTTCTTCCATAAGAATTATTCTTTTAATTTTGTTTTTAAAAACAAAGCATACAAAGATTTTATGTTGTCTACTACAGAAAATAATTTTAACTTATATTTCCAAGTAAAAGTAAGTTTATTTCAGAACAGCATTCCTGATTGTTTACCCTGCATGTCTTGCATCACATTATTTGTTTGGGCTGTTCTACAAATCTGTTGTGCTGTGTTGCAGAGGGGACTGAGAGCTCCAGAGCAGAAGAAACCTATGAATCCAACTGGCACTGGCTTGAGAGGTGAGCCCCATGTGTGGGGTAACCTCTCGCCTGGCCTCAAGGGAACAAGGAGACTGTAGTACTGAGAGGCCTTTTGACTACCTGTATTTTTTTACTTTTCTGCCTGTTATTTAAATACTTTGCTGTCACACAGGGAGACAGCTTAGGACTTTTGGAGCACTTTCCCCTCCCTAAGGCACTCCAACATGAGTTTGGGCCCCACTTTCAGCAGACTGTGCTTAGACCATACTGGCCAGTAGCATTTAAAATTACAGTTAGCTCACAGTTGTCATTTATAGCTGTTTCTTGAGATTGTTATTATATTGTTTGGTATTGCCATATTGCTGTAACAAAAATATTCCTTAAATGCTTTCTTTTTTAATTAAATTCCACTTTACACTTCTGGTGTGTCGGTGAGTTTAGGTTCAAGGTTAGTCACCACTAGGTGCAGCAGGAGGACCCAACAAATCAGCAGCTCCCTAGGGAGTCTGCGCTGCACCCCTACCACAGGGTGACGGCAATTCAAGTCAGCAGCCCCAAGGACTCCATTTCTTCACCCACAATATATTCGTATGGTCTCCTGGGGGGTCTTGGGAATTGGAAGGGGTATTTAGGGGCAGGTGGGTCGACCCACCACTGTCTATTTTTAATACAATGTTGTTTTTTGTTTTTTTATTTTTATATGGTCTCTTTATACTGTGGAGGTATGGATCCCACCTGTGTGGCCTAGGTCCGCAGATGTGAGATCCCTTATCACATGTTTTTACATAGATGTCTCAATAAAGTTTTTTGTATTTTTTGATCTCATTATGTGGTAACTTCTCCCTTCATTGGCATTCTTGGGACCACCTGGGTCCCCTTCTCTTTTGTTCAGGTGCATCTTTATGTGCTATTTGGGAAGGAGCCCGTCAGCTTGACGAATTGTTTAGATCTCCTCTACATAATCACTTTATTGCATGAGTTGATTCATACATAAGGGGTGGTTTTTTAGCATCATTTTTTCATAGTCTGTGCTACACAGCTGAGCTGAAAATTAGGCAACTTAACTGTTTTCTGCTACATTACAATGCCTGAAGAACCCATTAAAGTGGACATTGCAAAGCAGGCAAGGTGTGCTTATTTAGTGTAACCACTCCCTCTTGCTAAGACATTGCACTTAAACTTAAAAAAACACTTGTGGGAGAAAAGTTAGATAATATAATTACTTTTCCCTTGGCTTCCACAATGCATCACCCTCTGGCCGTGGAGATCCCAGGGGATGCTTATTAACTGAAATCTTGCGAGGAGCCACTGAAGCACAGTGCAGGATTGACTTCTTAAGAGATTTGGGCTACGCAATATTTCCCAGGATCTCCCCCAAATGATGTCACTCTCACTTAGACATCATTGGAGCAAGCTGGGGGAAAGGTAAGTATATTATCTAACTTTTTTGCACCACATATTTTCATTTTTTTAAGCATTACAGCAGGGTGCAAGATCCGCATTAAGCCCCCCTGGAAATTCTTAGAATCAACTTTAGCTACTGAATTAACCCAATCTACTGCATACCCAATATACTCTTTTGTATGCTAGTGTGTAGGTGCAGGTTTTATTCCATTCAGTAGGTGGTGCTGTGCCATCATACAGATGGAATAGCGTTTGTTAGGAGAAATTGCTCCCTCATGAACTTCATTGATGTCTCAGAAAGAGCAGCTGTCTTATAGGATGCTGCAACCTTTGGTGCCCTTTGGCAGCCGTCTTGGGCGAGGTAACCTTTTAAATAAGGGGCTCCACATAATTTTGGCATGCTTATGGCAAGTGAATGGCAGGGAGAGGAACTGGCTTTTGCAGAACAGTGAATAGCTCAGGGTCAGGTTCCTGGCAAGGTGAGATAGCTCAGGGAACACTCCTTCTTCATTATGCATACTACAGTAAGCAGCATGGAGACATGGAGCAAGTGCAGACTGCAGGAACGTTCTTCGCCTAAGCCCAGAAGGGACACTATCTTTGATAACAGAAGCTGTCCTCTGGTAACATAAACTGTAAATGCTGAGAGTCTGTATATTCTCTGGACTGTTGACATCAGTGCTAAAATTCAGTTTATCTGTTGCTGCAAACCAACTGTGCAAGAGTTATTTAAAAGAGCTTAGTGCTCTATACACTGTGTGCGAGTATTTCCTCCCATTACACGGTACCCAACTTAGGTCCCACCTACACACTCACTGGATTGACATATTGAAGAGGCAAAGTTGTAAGCTGGAGTTAAATTTGGAGCCACGGGTTCAATGGCTAAGAAACTCTGCCAATCCTTCTGCCCCGTCATTACTCCACCTTAGAATAAGAGCGGCATCATACACAGCACAAGAGGAAATCATCCAGTGCTCCTTGTCAGCTCTTACATATAACAGGATCTTAGAACAGAGAACTAAACCATTATTGTATAGACGTGCACACTGAAATATTTTGTTTAGGAATTTCGTTTTCGTCCGAAAAATAAATTTATTTAGTTACTCCCGAAATTCGTTTTTATTTATTTCGTTTTTCCTTAAAAATTGCATTCGTCCGAAAATCCAAAGGTCGAATCTGTCATTGAAGGCTTATGGTGTCTGTCGAATGTTCAAAGAAGATTCGATGAAGCAGCTAAACTGTACAACGCCGTATAGTTTACCTGCTCCGTCGAATCTTCTTAGAACTTTCAACAGACACCATAAGCCAAAGTACGTGTGTACTTAGTTCTAGCTATTTTACTGCTCCTCCTCTTTGGTTACAATCAGCCAATAACATTCATCATCATCATCATTATTTTTATTTATCTTTTCTCCCCTACGTCGAATCTTTTCTCCCCTACGTCGAATCTTTTCTGTCTATGTAGAATAATCTTGGACTAATAGAGTTAAGGTTAGGCACATTCGACCACAGGTTTAATGGACACAGATTGTTATTGTCATCATCATGTCGAATCTCCTATCTATATCGAACTGTTGTAGCAACGAAAATAAAGCATTTGTTTATGTAGGATCTTTCGTTTTTCGGACTCTGCACTTTCGTTATCGTTTGTTAAAACGATAATGAAAATACCTGAAATTCGGACGAAAATGCATTCAGACGAAAACGAATGCACATGTCTATTATTGTACATAGATGTGTAGCTGGCTCAGAACCCACACAACAGACCAGTAGTCTCAGGACATGCACCAAGAGCCTGAGCTTAGCAAAGTCCATGAAAACAGGAAAAATAGAAGCATATAACCTAATGAAAAACATTTACCCAAATCTTTTTTATAGGGACAGTAATGAGCTTTGTAGTCACCAAATGCCTGCAAAACAGCCCTCTATGATTTATATGATACTAAACCAATCATTTTCATCACTCATTTTGGATTATTTACTAAAAGCAAATAGGTTATTCACAAGGGAAGTTGCCCTAGAGCTTAGTGTATGTGGTGAAGTTTCACTATGCAAACAATACTCAATCACACGCAAGGAAAACAAAAAACTGCATTTTTTGCTTGCACATAATTGGATGATGGAAGTCAGCAGAACTTCACCTCATTCACTAAGCTCTGGGGCAAATTCCCTTGTAAAGTTCAGCTTCCATTGCAAAGTAAACAGTCTATTTTCCTTTAGTATATCAATCAGTGGCGGCCCACTCATAAGGGGCGCAGGGGCGCCGCCCCCCAATCTATGCGCCCAGCACCTAATCTCTATGCAGGGGGCCGGACGCATGCATTTCAGTGTGTGTGTTTTTTTTTTTTTAAGCACGTGTGACATTAGTGAATTTGTATTTGCTAATGTCTTCCTGCTTCTCCTCCTGTACAATCAAAAAAAACGATTTGGTCTCAGGACCTGCTTCCTGTTCAGCCGGGAGGAAAAGCAAAGACCCCAGCTCTTCCCTCCGCAAACCATGTGCAGCGAGGAGCAGCAGGTGGAAGGGCAGCAACAGACTCTTTCAGCTTCGAGGAGCCCTACCCCGCATCCAGCACCAACACCACCATCTCGCCATCGTCCTCCTAAGGTAAGGCCATGTTTGGGGGGGGGGGGCAGGTTTGTTTGCTGCAGTCCCCCAAAAAATGAACACCAACCACCACCGATATCAATCTTAAGGTTTACCATTTTATAGATTTCATAAATAGATGTTTCTTACTAGATTATTAAATATACTGACTGTACATATTACTATTTTAAAATTATAATTTCTTTGCATCGTAGTAAAAAATAAACCATTAATGCCCTGTGAATATATAAAACCTTAAGCATTAAATATAAACACTAAATATAAAATTATATACTCACGACAGCCTTTTCCCCCGGGCACTGCCAACAGCAGAACATTTCGATTTCATTTCTGGTGGTGGATATTTATTTATTGATCCTATACACAAAAAATCAGTATTTACAGAATTTAATGAGCATTGGGGAATCATTGTAATTATCAGTGAGATGATGAAAAACATCAAGATCCTAATCTCATACCTAAACCTTGGGTGTTCCTGTTTAGTTCTGGAGTTATCTAAATTATTGTGTATTGAAAGGTACATGAAAACATATGTACATATTTGGTAATAAAACTACAGCAGAGCAGTAGATGGTTTTGGCCTTTCTTACATCATGGGCCCAGGCGGTTGAATCACAAGCAAAAGTTCATATAGTTATGCCTTAATGCAACATAAATCCTTTGTGTTTTATTATAGTTGGATCTGTGTAATGATTAGAACATTTGAACACTAATTTTGCTAATTAGAAACAGGATTGGTGTGGGTCTGTCTTTGCTGAAAATGGAGTAAGCTATAGAAGAAAGTGTGAAAATACATAACTGCTTTCCTAAAATTGGTGCTTTGTTTTAAATTGTATCTAAAAACAAAACCTTTTAGCATTCTGGATAAAGTGATGAGGGGTTTAGATCTGTGTTCCCACTACAGTGATTCTTCCTCCCTCCAAAAATTTGACTTTTCCCCAGAACAGGAACAGAAGAGGAATATTTGAATTGGGATGCTTGTTCTGGTAACAACTATATAAGAGGCTATTCCTCCTTATTTTGAAGAGCTATCTTCTAACTTCATGTTTTGTCTCAGGGCAGGAAGTGAAGAAAAATCTTCCCAATAGGATACAGATAGCAAACAAAACCGACAATCTAAAGTTTTGCCTTTAGATATACTTTTATATAGGCTGATAAATATACAATTACTGTATGTGCAATGGAGGAGACATTTTATATTTTTTTTATTTGTTTCTTTGCAAAAGTACTTACGCCTTATGGAGTTCAAAAAAGAATGGGTAAATCCAAGCGCATATCCAAACTCTGGTTTGTGAATTCTACCGAGCTGCAGAAGGTGATGATCCACAGGAATGCTGGGAAGATCCATTAATTCAGTATCATTATATGTTTTACCCGTGAAAAGCACAAATATTGGATACCCTTCACACTTGGCATTCAGGGAAGCTTGGGCAAGTGTTTGTTTGTCCCATTCACTTGTCTCTCCAGATAATATTATGATGATAGCCTTGTGCTTCCTTGCATTCGATGCTTTGGACATAATGTTCTTAATTGTCCATTGTAAGGTAATGCCAAGAGCAGGTGGACCTTGCAGGTGATTGACATTCAATAGGTGCTTCTTCAAGAGTATATTGTTATCATAGGTTGATAAATCAAACTCAACATGAGGGCTTGCTTCATTACTTGGCCTAAAGTTAGGGGGTGTGTTGCTTACTAGAGCCACCCGGTCACCAGTGCTTGAGACAGTAAGCCTGTCGATCATTGTACTAATAAACCCTTTGGCTGCTGCAAAGTTATCTTGCCTCATGTTGTATGAGCTATCCAGCAGAAATGCCACATCCATAGGAGGCCTCTGGAGTGAAGGTCTGTTCACGCATTGAGGATCTGGCTTACATTTATCTGAAATTGAAAATGACTGTATAAGCAAGGATGACAGTTGGTTAAAAAAAGCAGAGCCATTATTTATAATGAAAAGGCCAAACCTATGTATGTCAACAAAACTGCAAAGATGCTATTACATTAAGTATCTATTTGAAAACAAAATGTTTGTAAGAATTATTCTAACAAGAAGGGATTGATAGCATGGTTATTACTATTTTTATTATTTGTCATAAGTATGATGTCAACTCCTGATGACCACGTGGATAGTGTTTCTTCTGAATGATGTCTTCTGTATGGGTGCAACAGCATGTTCATAATTTATGCAACTGTATCTAGCCATCTTATTGCTGCTTGTTCTTTTTCAGGCAACATTTTCTATTCCAGTCAGCTGGTCCTACTCATAATATGTCTAGGAGAGGACAGCTTCAGCCTAGTTATATGAGTTTCCAGTGAAAGTTTGGGCTTCGTTGATTTTAAGGACCCATTTGCATGGTTCCCTTGCTGAACATTATATACTTAGAATTCATCTCCAAAACCAAAATTCAAAGGCATTGTTATTTTTCCTATGTGTTTATTGTTCAACGTTCAAATTTGACAGACAAAAATTGACCTGGGCAATTCTTATCTATGTTTTTATAGAAACATCATTACTTTGAAAGTATTGAAGTGTCAATGTTTAGGCCAAGTGATAACACTTCTTTTGAAGTGATGGGATCATGGGATGAATTACGACTAGGAATACTATCTGCACTGCATGGGGACGTTTATCAAACTAGAGCAGTTGTGTGTGGCAACCAATCAGTTTCTTCAGCTTATTCGGTTATAGAACAAACAGAGACTCTCAAGTGGGACTTTCTAGGGCAGAAACTCCAATTGAGCATAGGACAATAGAGTATGATAAAATATAAAAGGACACAGACTAGACTGTGTCAGGTACAGTACATTTAAATAGATGCAAAATAAGCAATATAGACAACATTGCTCATGATATCACAACCACTAATTTTGTATCACTCTTGGACACATGAACAGAGTGATACCCAACATGTTTCAAGGTCATGCATTTTTCCTCTTCATCAGGGGCAAGTGGTGAAGGTATATATGATATCATGTACAAGCAGGTATCTTTGTGTATCACTTTAAAGGTTTTTGTTAAAACAAGGGTAACATGGCTCTGCTGGCTCTGAATCATCCAGGGAAGACTGAAGACAGGGCGGTCACCCCACTGACGGCCAAAAGGGGGGGCGGAGCAGGAAAGCCCAACCCCCTGGATCACCCGCACCAAGGGGTCAGAAAGTTGAGTATCTCAATCGCTTATTGTCCAGAAATGGACCCAAGGGTTCCAGAGCCTAGGGGCTGGGAGCCATGCTGTAGGACTATATGTTTGGTATGGTTTATTTAAGAGGAGTAAATGTAGTCACAGCTCTGTTGGTGTCCAATTAGATGAATAAAAGAGATTCACTTTGCATACATGAATGTTACAGTATGCCTTAGCTGTATATGTCCACAAGTGTGGGAAGACTTGATCCACCTCTAGTCTGTGTCCTTTTATATTTTGTGATATTAAAAATGTATATTTCATCATACTCTATTGTCCTATGCTCAATTGGAGTTTCTGTCCTAGAAAGTCCCACCTGAGGGTCTCTGTTTGTTCTATATCTATTTAGGGATGTGGGCAGATTATCCTACACCACACTAGAGCTGAACCAATTTTTTCCAGCTTATTCAGTTAAAGTTTGAAAATGAAAAATAGAAGCTGATTGGTGGCCATCAACAGCTGCTTCAAATTCTGGCTGCTCCAGTTTTTATAAATTCCCCTTTATATTTGTTTCCCAAATTTGCATGAGTTTCCTTCAGATTTTGCAGTTTCATCCCAAAATTATACTAATAAACAAACTGGCTTTCTTCCATACTGGCCCTATGGGTGTCTGTTTGACTATGAAAAATACATAAAACTGTAAGCTGCTTTTTGGGACAAAGACTGATATGAATGGTGTACATGTAAAAACCTGCAGAATTGTTCAGCATGACATGCATATGTCACACATCAATTAATAAAATAAATAAGGAAGGTTTCAGGTTATCTATAAAAACTTTACAGTTCTTGGGAGAGCAATTGAATCCTCTAAAATTGTGGGAAATTACTGTAGAAATTGTAAATACTAATATTAAAAGGTAAATATAGTGTTTTTTAAAGATGCTTTTAATTGAACTTTGTAAATTGTATAATGATCACACTCAAAAAATATATAAAAAGTACAATAAGTACAATACCAGGTTGTCTATGTCAGTGTTTCTCAACCTTTTTTCAGTCAAGGCACCTTTAAAATTCCACACAATCTCGAGGCACCCCATTCTAAAACTAAACAAATAGTTTTGCATAATGTAGCAACATCCAAATGCGTAGGACACCCAACATAAGCAGTGATTTATTCTTCCAAAGCAAATACACCTTTGCACACTGGTACTTCTTAGAATTCCTATGTTTCTCTTCTACCTCTTTCTCTCCCTAACTCAGCTAATTTGACCCTGGTGGAGAGGGGCAAACTAGGATGCTGTGCAGGTGTCCGACATCCTCCTTATCAACCAATGGCAGCATTTGTTGTTAGGACACTAGCAGCTAGAAGGTTGTAATGGTGCACTATGAAACCTGCGGCTTTGTGTAACTATTAGGCAGGCTTGTTCCACCCGCTGACTTGCATACAGTTTTTGGGCAATTTCTAAGTATTTTTCCAAAGCACCCCTGAAGACACCTGAAGGCACCCTGGTTGAAAAAGGCTGGTCTGTGCCATTCATCTATACAGTGAATTTGTGAACATACTGTCCACTGAGACCAGGGGCCACCCTGGTCTCTGGTATGTGCATACAGGCATTTGTAAAGTGTTTGGGGTGGCCCCTGGTCTCAGGCCGCCACTGATAAATTGGAAGGTCTGAATCTGATACCTGCTTCGAAAATGATAAGGCCAAGTGAGATGTTTTGCACTTAAGGAGTTTACATTTTTTTAGCATATAATATAGAACATTTTTCAAATGATTTGAAAGCATTATACACAAATTTCAAGACACATTTCAAGAAAAAGAATTTGTGGAAGGGGTGAATTAAGTAGCTATAAAGTCTGATATTTGCCAGATGGCTAAAATACAGTATACTATATATAGGTACAGTATACATTGCCACGTAGCATGAAAAAGTCTGCCTTCACTTTCCAACCTTTAAAACAATGGTCGTGGTCACATACGTAGGTCAAGGCATTCAGGCTTACAGGATTGTAGTATATTTGGGGAAACAGTTTGTTTCCCCAAATATACTACAATCTCTTAATCAAACTCAAGACCCAAAGAAAGGGGAGATCTATGAGCCCCCGATACATGTTGGCTGTTCTGTGTTGTCTTCTTGTGAGCAAGCATCAATATTAAAAGCAGGCAGCTGAACGCATTTGAACTCCTAGACCTTCTATTGAGCAATTTCCTTGCACTTTGTGCACATAAATCTTGAATGGTTCTTGGGCAGGCATGTACAGTGTCATGGCTGGGCTCAGCCCTTCCTTCTCTGAGCCGGCCACTCAGCTGTTGGCTAATTGCCAGCTCCTTTCTCTCCACAGTGACCCAGCTGTTGATGATCTGCTCATCAGTCCTGGCTACTTAAAGCTGTCCAACTCACTTCATCTCTGCCTTCGCCTTTGGTCACATCTCAGAGACATTCTCCTGTGTTCCTGTTGAAGACTTGCTCAGCTGACGTCCCTTCTGGCTCCTGATCTTGCTTGCTGTACTACTACGTTGATCTCTGGCTCTCTGACATTGGCATTGGCTGACTACCCGATCTGGTTAATGAACTCTGGCTATGTATTGACTACGCTTACTCTGTTTACCTTTTTATTACTATTAAACTAGTGTGATTAACTCTACTTAGGTCTCGGTCTGATTCATGGTTTCTGACAGTAGGCGAGGGCCATGAATTCAGAAGATGCAGTAAGTCCACTTGTTGGTAATATTTTTTCCATATTGGATGACCAGGATCACCTCATGGATCAGTTTGCCTTGGCATTACAAATGCTCCTGAGTCGCATGGCTCACCTGGAATCTTCCACTATGGCTGCTCTGGTACAACCTGTGTTGCAGGCCGTCCCTGCTGCTGCTCCAGTCTCTGTGCAGGCACCTGCCTTGAGTATTACCTCTATAAGAGGCATGTCTGGTTCCGCTCCGCTTCCCTATCGATTTGGGGGCGATCCAATTCAATGCAGAGGGTTTCTCAACCAGGTTGAGATATACTTTGAGATGCTGCCTCAGGCATTTCCCACAGACAGAAGCAAAGTAGGTTTCGTGATATCTTTGCTTCCTGAGAGAGCCCTGGCCTGGGCAAACCCTCTATAGGAGACGCAAAAACCCGTGGTTTTGAGTTACCCAGAATTTGTGGCTTCCTTCAAAAGGGTATTTGACGTTCCCACATGCTCCGCTTCTGCTGCCAAGAGCCTCATGTCCATCAGAGTATGAGAACTGTTGCCGATTAAGCCATTGAATTCCGTACTCTGGCAGCAGAGGTTGCTTGGAACAATCGTCGCTGCCTTCTCTCATGGTCTCTTGGATAACATCAAGTATGAGATAGCAGCCCGAGATATACCCACTGAGCTGGAGAGGCTGATCTCATTTGCCTCCCTCATTGACTCCGAACTCAGAGAAAGACTCTCTTTTAAGGAGCGCTGGTGCAAGCCTCCTGTACATTTGTCTCCGAGCTTTGCAGTCCCACCCTTGCCTCCCTCACCTCTCATGCCTCCTGGTACCGAGTCGGTCTGTGAAGATGAACCCATGCAATTGGGCTTCACCCGTCTCTCTGCGGATGAGAGAGCTCTTAGGAGGAGGGAGAGATTGTGCCTTTATTGTGGCCAGGCTGGTCACTTTTTGACGTCTTTTCCTACCCGTCCAGTGAACGCCCGATCCTTGAGGTCCTGTCACGGACAGACCTTAGGTGGCGTTGTTTCGTCTCCAGTTTCCTGGAAGGATAAGCCCCTGGTTTCGGTTACCCTGTCTTGGAGTCATCCATCTAGATACAGGCTCTAATCGACTCTGGGGCTGCAGGCATGTTCATCGATGCTGCCTTTGTATCGAAGCACTCGATTCCGCTGCAGCTGCGTGACACTTCACTTGCCATTGAGGCTCTTAACGGGAGACCTCTACAGCCTGCCCATGTGATTCATGGGACTGTTCTGTTGTCCATGGCCGTAGGGGCCCTTCACCATGAGATAATCCAATTCCAAGTTATTTGCTCACCTAAGTTTCCGCTGGTTAATGGTTATCCTTGGTTACAGAGGCACAACCCTTCTTTTGATTAGCTCCATGCTGAGGCTCTGTCCTGGTCGCCACAGTGCAGCGAGAGATGCTTCCAGAAGGTAGCCAAGGTCCTGTGCACCTCTTCACTCTCCTACCTGCCGGAGGAGTACTGCGATTTTAGCGATGTCTTTGACAAAGGTCAAGCCGGTACTTTGCCTCCACACTGGTCGAATGATTGCTCAATTGACCTTCAACCTGGTGCCATACCCCCTCGTGGCCGGGTTTACCCTTTGTCGGTCTTGGAGGATAAGGCCATGGAGGAGTATGTTGCAGAAGCACTGCAGATGAGGTCATTATGAGTATCTCGTAATGCCTTTAGGCCTTTGTAACACTCTGGTAGTTTTCCAGGAGTTCATTATCGATGTCCTCTGAGATTTGTTGCAGTTATGTGTGGTGGTTTAATTCGACGATATCCTCATAATTTCCAAGTCCCTGGGGAGCCACCACACAGATGTCTGTCGTGTGCTTCAGAGACTAAGAGAGAACAATCTCTATTGTAAATTGGAAAATTGTGAATTCCATTTGAACAGGTTAAGTTACTGGGCTATGTCATTTCCACTGCTGGTTTTTTGATGGACCCAGAAAAATTTTAAGCGGTCCTACGGTGGCCTCGACCCGTGCGTTTAGGTCCTCTGCAGCGTTTTCTTGGCTTTGCCAACTATTATCGGAAGTTTATTTATAACTTCTCGTCTCTGGTCAAGCCCCTGACTGATATGACCAGGAAAGACGGCAACCCACAGAGTTGGTCTTCGGAGTCCATTAAGGCCTTTAAGAGTCTCAAGGCTGCCTTTGTTTCTGCTCCTGTGTTGGCACACCCTGATCCTACGTTGCCTTTTATCCTAGAAGTTGATGCTTCTGAGACTGGAGTTGGCACCCTTCAGCCTCAACGCCCTAACTATGAGTGCGCTATGCATCCGTGTGGCTACTTTTCCAAGAAATTGTCACTGGCAGAATGCAATTATGAGATTGGTGACAGAGAGCTGTTGGCAATCATTTTAGCCCTGAAAGAATGGAGACATCTCCTTGAAGGTATCACTGTGCCGGTTCTCATTCGTACTGACCATAAGAATCTCACATTCTTGTCTGAGGCTAAGCGCCTCTCTCCCAGGAGGGCGCGATGGGCTCTTTTCTTGTGGAGTTTTAATTACATTGTCTCATTTTAACCAGTACTAAGAATAAAGGGGTTATTCCTTGTCACAACAATTTTCCTCCACATCCAAGATGGAGTCGGTTCCAGTTCCTGTGATTCCTCCTGATCGTATTCTGGCTACGGTTCGCACCAGTCTTACTTCTCCTTTGGGTGACAAAATTCTTGCTTGCAGGTCGATGTTCCTCCTGAGAAACCTTGTGACCGCTGCTTTGTTCCCGAGAGTCTGCGTACTGCTGTGCTCCAGACTTACCATTCTCCCAAGGCTGCTGGCCACCCTGGGAAGAATCAACTCTTTTGGGCCATTTCCAAACAATTCTGGTGGCCTAGTCTACGTGCTAATGTAACCGCCTTCGTAGCTGCCTGTCCTGTGGGTGCTCAGAGTGGAACTCCACGACACCTTCCAGTGGGCCTCCTACAACCCATACCCAATGGAGAGAGGCCCTGGACACACCTGTCTATGGATTTCATTGTGGAATTACCCAACTCCCAGGGCAACACAGTTATCCTTATGATGGTTGACCGGTTCTCGAAAATGTCGCATTGTATTCCACTCAAGAAGTTGCCTACTTCTAAGGAACTGGCTTCTATTTTTGCTCGGGAGATCTTCCGCTTACATGGGCTACCCAAGGTGATTGTCTCAGACAGGGGTAGTCAGTTTGTGTCCCGGTTCTGGCGAGCCTTTTGTGCACAGTTGGGTATTCACCTTGCTTTCTCCTCTGCGTATCACGGGGCCTCAGAACTAGACAATCAGTCCTTGGAGCAATTCCTACATTGCTATATTTCTGACCATCATAACAACTGGTCAGACCTCTTACCGTGGGTGGAGTTTGCTCACAATAGTGCCTTGAATTCAGCTCCCCATTTGTCCCCCGTTTATGGCGAACTATGGTTTCCAACCTTCTGTGTTGCCTGCCTCGTTTGTTCCGCAGAGTATTCCTGTGTTAGAGGAGCATCTCCGTGGCCTTCGTTCCACTTGGGCACAAGTCTAGGAGGCTTTGCAACATGCTAACGATAGGTACAGACTTCATGCTGACCGCAGATGCCTGCCTGCGCCTTCCTACCAGGTTGGGGACAGAGTATGGCTGTCGTTTCGCAACTTCCGACTTCGTGTTCATTCTTTGAAGTTCGCACCTCGGTTTATTGGGCCTTTCCGTATCCTTCCCAGGATTAACCCAGTGGCTTACGTGTTGGGCCTTCCTCCTAGTATGCGCATCTCTAATGTGTTTCATGTCTCCTTATTGAAACCTTTGGTCTGCAACCACTTTACCACCTCGGTGCCACGTCCTCACCCTATACAGGTTGAGAACCATGAGGAGTATAAAGTACAATCCATTGTTGACTCCCGTAGGTTTCATGGGCGCATACAGTACCTCGTGTATTGGAAGGGGTATGGTCCGGAGGAACGCTCTTGTGTCTCATCCTCGGACGTACATGCCCCTGTCCTCCGCCGTGATTTCCATAGACGTTTTCCCCTCAAGCCCGGTGGTCCTCTGAGGGGGAGGGGTCGTTGAGGAGGGGGTACTGTCAGGGCTGGGCTCAGCCCTTCCTTCTCTGAGCTGGCTAATTGCCAGCTCCTTTCTCTCCACAGTGACTCAGCTGTTGATCTGCTCGTCAGTCCTGGCTACTTAAAGCCGTCCAGCTCACTTCATCCTTCATCCGCCTTTGGTCACATCTCAGAGACTTTCTCCTGCGCTCATGTTGAAGACTTGCCCGGCTGATGTCCCTTCTGGCTCCTGATCCTGCTTGCTGTACTACTACGTTGATCTCTGGCTCTCTGACATTGGCATTGGCTGACTACACGATCTGGTTACTGAACTCTTGCTATGTATTTACTACGCTTACTCTGTTTACCTTTTTATTATTATTAAACAAGTAACTGTACTTCTGTCTCGGTCTGATTCATAATTTATGACATACAGTTACATGATAATAATCTGGAGTAATCCCAAAAAAAAGGGTGCAGCATTTTAAATTGCCTTGAAGGAATACAGAGTAACTTCCCAGTGTGTTAGAAAAAACACAGGTACTTCTGACTTTCAGCTCTGCATTCTGCCCCCAAATGGCACCAAATTGCACCTTGCATCATTTATTACCTCATATGGTCCATGACTAGGAGCAGAGCGATTAGGGCAAAATAGGCTGTTTCTTTAACTTTCAATATCATTTTAAAATCTATTTTACAAATGTTTAATGTATTAAACTTTTCATTTAGAACTGAATGTCAATTAAAGTGGTTGTAAACATTCACAGAAAGTGACTGGTCTCAGGTGATACGCAGAGATTAAACAAATCTGCCTACATAAGTTGTAGCTGCTTATTTGCAGTATTCTATTTTCTACATCCATTCAAAGTACAGAATTTACACAGGATCTCTCTGCTCTAAAAAGCAGGGGGCGGAGAGCTGAAGTTCCATCAGGGTGGAGAGCTCTTAGAGTTGATTGGAAGGAAAAGGACACACCCCCTTCATACAGCGCAGGGGAACAGAGCCGAGGTTGTGCCCTCCCCATCACTATTTTTCTCTTGGTGTCAGGAAAACTCGTTATAAGTGATTCATGCTGATGAGCAGAGGAATGAAGCAATGAACAAAAATGACACTTAGTGCTCTGGATTGAGACAAGTACACACTATAGAGGGTCATATTTTGCTCATATTTTATGTCTGAGGTTTACAATCACTTTAAAATTTTGTCCTAGGTGTTGCACTTATAGAATTTAAAAAAGACAATTATCTATGCTACTTTTGGAGCATAGAGACTACAGCACCTTTAAAAATTATACCTTCATTGAAAAGGAGGGATGACTTAAAGTAGGATGTAAATACAGGGCTGAAAGCTTCTTTAGGTTTTATGTATAAATAAAACAATATAAAACCCAACAAAAAACCTTTGTACCTTTTTTTTTTTGTTGCTGAAGTCAAATGATTGCTATAGCCTTTCACCCTCCTGAGCTCCAAAAACTGGGATGGACACACCACAAGAAGATTGGTTTTTGTCAATCACACTGAGTAAGGGGTATCTGAGCCTGTGATGTCACAAGCTGACTATAGAACTACAGGAACACTGTACTGATGTGAAGGTTTCATTAGAAGAAGCACGGAAGCAACCTGACTATGCTAGAATAGATTTGATTCCATGCTTAGCATGGTCAGTAGGTAGATCATACAAATGGGGACTAAAAATATCTCCAGTTATTAAAGGAGAAGTAGGGCCAAAGTTCTTTTGGCCCTACTTCTCCTGTGGGTTACAGGGGTGCATGTGGTTCTGCACTCCTGTGACCCGTATTCAGCCAACAACGGGCCAAAGTTTGCTGTCAGCTGACGTCACTCAGCTGGTCCGGGCTCTGGATGGATCCCCACATTAATGTCCGAATCAACCCAGATTGCTGACCAGCAGCTGGCTCAGTCTCTCAGTGCCCTGCTGACAGTTTGAGCCAGCCACTCCTCCCCCCTGCACAGCCTGGTGGATCTGAATGTCATACTGTTGTTTTAAAAAATTAAAATATATGTCACTGAGAAATAAAGTGATGGAAAATCGAAAATTTTAGTGTTGTCACCAGAAAAAGAGGTGGAGGAAAATCTTTCAATGGGAACACCTGTTCTATTGATAACTGTCTTATAGGGAAGTTCCCCTAACTTTAAATTTCCTTTAACTTCCTGTTTCATCTCTGGGACAGACAGTAAAGGGAAATTGCCCCAATGGTAAGCAAACAACAAAAAATAACATGGCAGAAGTTTTAACCCTCTATCCGAATTAAAAAGGAAAATTTTGGCTATATGTACACCTTAGAATTTATTATTCTTAAAAGCAATATTGTATACAAATTTGGTTTAATAGAAGTATGTTTTTTGTAATACTTACCAAAACAAAGGGTGCAGGCTTGTAACGTTCTTAATAGTGGTTTATAATCAGCCCTTAGAGGAATATCAATCAATTTAAAAGTTCCTGTATCATCTATCTATTAAAATAAAGTATAAATATTACATTAGGTTCCAAACTATGTAAATCATTTTAACAAAATAGTCTGGATATACCCTTAAAAAAATTAAAATACATACAGGGACCACATCCTACCTACTTAGTATTTAAAGGGGTTGTAAAGGTTCAGGGTTTTAAAAACAAAAAAAACCCCAAACATGTCATACTTGCCTCCACTGTGCACTTAGTTTTGCACAGAGCGGCCCCGATCCTCCTCTTCTGGGGTCCCTTAGCGGCGCTCCTGGCTTCTCCTATTCTCGAGTGCCCTGTTGGAGATGCGCTCTCCTTCATGGATACCCATGCAGGTGCACTCCCGTGTCATGATTCTGCATCTATTCACACAGAAAGCAGGATTCTGCCCCGCCCTCTCCTCCAGCTGCGCTGCTATCAATCTATCCAATCAGCACACGAGACACCGGCCGGAGCTGGTGTGCTCGTTCCCGTCGTGGGAAACACAGGGCTCAAGTAAGTATAGTGGGGGCTCCGGGGGGCTGCTGAGTGACAGAAGGTTTTTCACCTAATGCATAGAATGCATTAAGGTGAAAAAACACAAGGGTTTACAACCCCGTTAAGGAAAGGAAAAATTATATAAGCTTATATAAGCTTAAGTCACTCTAGTCACAGACTGTGTGGTCACGTTAGGACAGGAAATGTAGGGGAATGAAGAAAATGTGAGTATGTGCCAGTGGGGAGGCCAAATCACAGGTTTGCTTTAGCACCTTCTAGTATGAATAGAACATCTCTGAAAACCGGTATCATACAGAACTTTGTAAGCTATGACCTGAGGTTTTGAATAAAGAAGCCTTATAATAATCAGTCTGTTTTTTACTACTGTATTTATAAATAAAAAGTAGAAAATACAGTGCTTAGTAAACATACAAAAAAATACCGGTAATATAAACGAAAAAAAGGCACACAGCAGCAGCGCAATATGGGATACACATATAAGCAAATGATATTAGAAGATGGAGCTGCGCTAGCACAGCTCCATCTTCTAATTGTATATATAAATGCTTAGGACCAAAAAAAAAAAATTGCTCTGTCCCTAATAAAGTAATAGTTTTCAAAAAGTGATGAAAAAAGTGCATTGATTAAGGTGATTTTTGTATATAATAAAGGGTGAAAGGATAAAATCTTGGTGAAAGTTCAAGCAATCAATGGCTTAACTGAAATTCAGTTTAACATATCAGATAGTTGCTGCTAAGTTGCTTTAAATCTCTGCATTATTGAGTATTCATGTTGCTCCATGAGCATCCGGCGGGGTGGTTCAGACCAAACACAGGCTACATCTCATTACATAGATCCAGGTGCACCTTATGGATCCTATCTAAGGATGATTGAAATACCGGGAGAAGCACATAAAGATATTTGTGTGTTCTTGTTTTGAGTCATACAGTACTGTATATTGCATTTTGCTGAAGTGTTTGAAACACTATTGAGCAAGCTACATATAATTTGATCCTAGGTAAACTCATTGCTGCCCTTTCTGTGACCAACTTCTTTTCATAAACTTATGGAGCTGATTTACTAAAACTGGAGGGTGCAAAATCTGATGCAGCTGTCCATGGTAGCCAATCAGTTTCTAACTTCAGCTTGTTCAATTAAAGGATAAGTTCACTTTTTTTAAAATTATAATAAATGCACATCTTTTTTCAGGTAAAAAAAAAAAAAAGTGCATTTATTGTTTTTTTTTACTTGGAGCCTGGAAAGCATTGCACCCGCGATCAGCAGATCACAGGAGCCATGCAGGACTCCTGCAGACTTCTCACTGTATCTGTCTGCTCTTACCTCATATGGGTAGGCAGATAAATACTGACCGGAAAAGACAATGAACTACAAGAGTGCTCAACAGCACCATGATAGTTCTTTGAAACTACAAGCTGACAGCCGCAAAAACTGATGGGAGTTGTAGTTTCCCATTCACAGAGGACCGTGAATGAATGACATGGCGGGTGGAACATCTAACATGCTCCAAAAGGTGAAAAATCTTTTAAGCTTTGACAAAAAACCTGGACGCTGATTGGTTACTATGCAGAGCTGCACCAGATTTTGCACTCTCAAGTTTTAGTAAATCAACCCCAATGTCTGCTATAGCCTCCACTACTTTCCTTATGACTGCTATTGGAGAGACAGAAGTGTACCTAACCCCAAGTTAAAAAAATGTATTATATTCCAGATTACCAATAACACATCTCTTGGTGACAATGCTTACTCACTTACATTTTTCTTCTTGGATTTAGGTACACTTTACATTTACACCTGTGAGCAAAACTAATGTGATTTAAGTTTACAGATGTAGGAACAGTGAAAGAATAAGCACTAATCAGAGAAATACACATTGATAGCCATGTTTATACTTTCCAATCTAAAGTATTTTATAACTTTGTCACAAAAAATCCCTTTTAAGAAGCTGATAGCTTAGACGTAGCTAGGTAAATAGTATAGAGAACTTTTAAAACTTTCTTAGTCTAAAGTTTGACTGCTTCTCCCTAAAAAATTAATAATCTCCCTAAAAAATGAATGAATAAAAAAAGATTCCTTTTCAAATAATAATAGCCAATAGGTACAGTGAGATATGCAATGTGGATTCATACCGAAAAGGCCCGTTTGATCGCAGGTGCAGGGGTGAACGCAATAATTGCTGGTATAATCCCAAGAGCGCTGTATTCCATCACTGCTGTATTTATGGAAACAACATCTTCGGAAGGACCATTGCTGAAAAACACTGCAATCTTTCTTACAGTGGCTCCTTGAACAGATCTCTTGAAGATGTTCCTGCCTACAAATCTCATGCAGTTTCCGATGTCACGACGACCAGAGCTTTCCAGAGTTATCTTCTTCACAGCTGATAACAGCTGTTCTTGACTGTGGAAATCAGCAAAACGTATCAGATGCTTGGTATGTGTGTTGAAGGACACCACTGCCACTCTTGCCCCAACGGGGCAGTTTTTTTCCCTGATTGTAATGTTGCTCAGAAGTGATGTGACCATCTCTATCATCCTTGTGAAGATTTCTGGTGTCATACCACTGGCCATATCCAAAGCTAAGACCAGTTCTGTTGGGTAGGCAGGACACATAGCTTTTTCTAAACAAAGTAAATAAGCAGTTAGCATTGATTGTTCATCCTGAGGCAAAACTTTAACATTTTTGGTAATATGAATTTCTGGTTAGGGAGTATTTTTCTATTATTACCAAGAAGCACACAAGACCCAACTGACCTTTTAAGCTGGAAGAACTGTGGAGCAATTAACCCTCAGGGTTCACAGCAGAAGCACTGAAGGTTTTTTCACTAAGCAGCTTAGCTCCCCCTGCAAAGCAAATGCTGCAGAGAGACGGCTGCTCAGTGGTACTCTGCAGCATGCAGGATGTTTTGCTTTGACTGTGGCTGCTTTCTTACAAAAAAAAGGAAAACTTTCCACAAGTTTTGTTTTCATGCACCATGAATTTATCAAGCTAATTTAAAAAGAATGTTCAATTGAGCTTTGACGTCCCTACAAGGGGGCACTTAGAGACTGTAGAAAAAAAATGTGTAACCTTTGCAAATTGAATGCGATCTTTACTGTAACAGCATTGAAAATGTGAAATGATCTCCCCCAGTAACTGTGTTTTTAATTGCAGAAATTATTAATGGCTAGTAATATTTATAATGTAATTATAATAACATGGCAAAATGTTGATCCAAGGAGTTGTCTGAATGTCTTTGAAACTTAGGAAGGATTATTGCTGTTGGAGCATATTGCCCTATGCAGTTCCTATTGCAGTATATTTTTTTTTGGAAGAACGTTATGAGAATCTCTTGAATTTAAAGAGAAACTTCACTTTTGTTGAGAAAAAAAACAATCCCCTCTGTGTGATCAATGTACATTGCAGAGATATTAACCACTTGCCTACAGGGCACTTACACCCCCTTCCTGCCCAAGCCATTTTTCAGCTTTCAGCGCTGTCGCACTTTGAATGACAATTGCGCAGTCATGCTACACTGTGCCCAAACACATTTTTAATCATTTTCCTCACACAAATAGAGCTTTCTTTTGGTGGTATTTAATCACTGCTGGGTTTTTTATTTTTTACAAAAAAAAAAAGACTTTTTTTGAAAAAAAAAATGTTTTTTTACTTTTTTTCTGTCAGTAAATTTTGTAACTAAGTAATTTTTTGCCTTCACTGATATGCGCTGATTAGATGACACTGATGGGCACTGATAGGCTGAACTGGTGGGCATTGATGAGGCAGCACTTATGGGCACTGATGAGATGGCACTTATGGGCACTGATATGTGGCACTGATGAGCACTGACAGGTGGCACTGATGGGCACTGTTAGGTGGCACTGATAGGCATTAATAGGCAGCACTGGTGAGCACTGATAGGCGGCACTGGTGGGCACTGATAGGCGGAACTGGTGGGCATGGATAGGCAGTACTGATGGGCATTGATGGGTGGCACTGATGAGTGACACTGATGGGCATTGATTGACAGCAGTGATGGACAGCACTGATAGCCAGCACTGACTGGCATCGCTAATGGGCACTGATTGTTGGCACTTGTGGGCAGTGGTGGGCACTGATTGTTGCCACTGGTGGGCCCTGATTGCTGGCATTGGTGGTCACTATATTGCTCTATTTTAATCAGTGCCCTGATTACATTCCTAGATGTCCCCCTGCGTGGAGATGCCGCTGATTGGCCCTCCTCACCACACACTCTGTCAGTGTGAGGCGAGGAGAGCCGATTACCGACATCTCCGTGTTTACATGTGACCGGCTGTGATTGGACACAACCGATCACATGGTTAAAGAGCCGCGGATGCGGCTCTTTACAGAGATCGGGGTTGCGCCGTGTCCTAGCAACACAGTGCGGGTGTGATCGCTCCGCTGCGCTCCCCCACGGGTGTGCAAGAGTGGCCGTTCTGGGACACCGTCATATGACATCGTCCCAGAAGGAGAGCCGCACTGCCCCGCCCCGCCGTCATTTGACGGTGGGCGGGCGGCAAGCAGTTAAGAAACTTTGCTACAGAGTCCTATCTGTTACTGCTCTGAAGAAAAGGTGATTTGTTGTCTGTACAGTGAATCTGAAAGGGAGTAACTTTATTATCAATCAGCTGATGCACTTCAACACTGAAGAAATGGCTGCACTCCAAGATCCATCAAAATTCTTATTTAATGAACGAACATCCCAAGTGTTACAAAAAGTTCAAATGGTAAACCCATTTACCATTTGAACTGTTTGTAACACTTGGGATGTTCGTTCATTAAATAAGAATTTTCATGGATCTTGGTGTGCAGCCATTTCTTCAATGTTGATCGTATGCGGAGGCAAGCCGAGGTGGGCACCCATGATATCATTAGGCTTCCTGTCTCACCTGGAGCAGCAAGTTCTTTTGTTTGGATATTCAGCTGGTGCACTTGCAGGGCTCCAATGAGTGATTAACCCTTTGGGAGCATCTCACCAAAAATAGCATTTTTGTGCCTAAAAACAAGTCAGATGCCTAAAATCTGACTTGTATCTTAGTGCAGACTTCTGGGAAAATCAGTGAGCCAATCCACAAGCAGGCAATGACATTTCTGGGGGTGTTTCATATACCAGTGGTGTACGAAGTGCTTCCAGGTTGCTATATTACATTTAATTTTACCAAAAATTACAGCTCTACAGATGGAAAAGAATAGAATTAAAGATTAAGATTTCTTATTTGACATTTTTTCCATGAGTGGAATTACCCTTTAACTAACCTGCATACATTTTTACAACTCTGGCAGCTAGCTTATATGGCATAGACCTTCTTATTTTGCACAGTAAGGGCAGTTTTACCATAATTAGTTTGATTAAATAGTATTTTAGTATTTTTCATGCAGACTACATAGCCTGTAAAGGTCACTCTATGAAACATATTTCACATCCCTTTTAGCTTACTGACATATTTATAATTACTTAGGCATTACAAAGTATAAAAGCTGAAATTTTCTTACCTTGGCAGCAAGCTGGAAGAGAAATAGGAGTAGAAGTAAATTAGTATTAGAATACATTAAAAATAAAAATTAATTCAGTTTTTTTATTATTTGCTAATTAGAATGCAATGGGATCATTTGCTTTCTTCTTCCTTTCCTCAATTGTGACACAAGATTTTTCTCTTCTTTATTTTTTTCTGATTTGTTTCACTATATACAGTATATGTATGTAAAGACAATTTTTTGGTTTTGGATACAGTAGGGAAGGGTTAGTCTGTGTCCCTCTGGGGAGATTAAACCCTCTATTTGCACTGTTGACCACTGTCACAGAGACAGAAAGTGATGGGAAAACCAAAGATTTAAGGACTGCATGTCCATCGCATTCCAGTTTTGACAGCCCACATAATTCACCACCAAACCGCATGGTACTGTAGTACTATAAGTTTGGTGGCCGCAAACACACTGCATTTGTGAAATGCATTAAAAAGTAATGGCACCTGCGTGCATCCCGAAAGGGTTGCACTTTCACATTCAATGCTGGAAACGTGGATTAAACGCACCTTTCCTACACTGTGTTCCGTGTGAATGGGCCCCTTAGAGTTTCACAAGAACAAAGGGCGAGGTTAAATCTTCCCATGGGGCACCTGTTTTAGTGACAACTAAGAGGAGAATTCCTCTAACATCCTGTTACTTTTCTGGTACAAGAAGAGTGAGGAAGTATCCCCAATGGTACACAGACAGCAAAAAATAACCAACAAGGATTTTACCTACCTTTATTCTTTCCAAAAAAAAAAAAAAAGAAAAGTTTTGCCTGTATACATAAGCTTTAAAATTGCAAAGATGTTTTAACATATTTTTTCCCATATATTATTAGTTGTGTATGTTTTGTTTTAAAATATGCCATTTTGTATTAATCTAGACCTCATCCAGGGTAAAGTGAAAACCCAAGTACACCTCTAAAAAAACAACTTTCCTGGCTATGCAGTTTGATTGTGGTATGTAAGTCAAAGGGCTAGCTGAAATGCTTAACAATTCATTTGCATTGACAAAAAGGGATGGACCAGTCAGTTTATTTTTTACCATCCCTGTCCCATTTCAGAGATTTCCTTTTTCTTCCTGCCCCATAGCCAAACAGGAAGTGAGAGGAAATCTATGCAAATTAAGGGAATCCATTGCCCCCCCCCCCAGGCCCTCAGAGCTAGTGTCCCCACTTGAAAAATTTCAGGGCGGGTCTTAAACAGCAAGGGGTGTGGCCTTGACAGGAAGGGGTGGGTCATATTTAAATTAGGGGGTGCACGAGTTTAGTCAGGCCTAGGGCAGCACAAAACCTAAATACACTACTGACACCAATATAGTCAAGTAACCATTAGTAAATTAGGCTCATTCAATTATATCATGTTATGAAATAGTAACCTGGTAAGACAGACAATTGCATGGAGACACATATGCATAACTCAACATAATGACAATCAGATATACAGTCGATTGATACTTACGGCATGTCTTGCGGATAAAGTCAATAAGTTCACATGGCTGCGCAGTAAACAGAAAAAAATGTAGTTAACACCACATTCCTGTCTTCAGCTCCCACCAAAATTGTCTCAGTAATATAAGGTAGGTACTGCATAGCCACAATGAACACCCCTTGAATTCATATGGGTAAGGAAGCCTTGATTGATGGAAACATGGCATTACATCATGATTATTTACAATTATGTGAGGTAAGGGGTGAACCGGAACCCTGGAAAAGGTTACTCTGTGGCACGTCCCACTGACCTAAGGAGATTCAGCTCAGAAGAATTGAACACCGACCCACACACTCTGTGACATTTTGTCACAGCTTTATTTGCGGCTTTGACTTTGCTATTAATTGATGTTGCTTTAGTGGGCTATGCCCTCATGTTATATTCTGTGGTCAGTCTAATGGCTGTCCGGCACTAATCGTAAGGACAGGCTTCTTAGGCCGGCCATTCATGGAGCGAATTTCTTTCCTGCAACCACAGGTTGCAGGAAAGAAATTTGCTTGATTCCCCCATCAACACAGACAGTGTTGATGCGGGAATCCCTCCTGCCGGGCCCATTGTCTTCTTCGGGCAGGGGGTGAGGGAAGCTGCCCCCGCCGGGAGACGACAGTGATTATCCCTAGTGGCTATAGCAGCCGCTTGTGATAATCGCAAGCGAATCCGGCAGGCTGGTTGTATCGATCAATCAACTTGGTACATTCAGCCAGTCCATTAACCCCCCTAGCGGTATTCCCGAGTCTGGATCGGGGTGGATTTTCAATACCAAAAGCGGTAACCCCGAGCCAGACTCGGGATCGCATCGCAGGATCCATGTAGAGGTTAATTACCTTGTCCCCTGGATCCTGCGATGTCTCCCCACTGTGACCGGCGAGCCGCCGTGTCTCGCTGGATTCACAGTGCCGAGCTCCGTTCCCCGAGAGCGGTGCGACGCACGGGGACGGAGTTCACCGCCAAATTCAAAAAGTAAAACACACAGTATCGATACAGTATACTGTAATCTTACAGATTACAGTACTGTATCGAATAATTACACATCCCCTTTGTCCCTAGTGGTCTGCCCAGTGTCCTGCATGCAGTTTTATATTATAAAAATTGTTCTTTCTGCCTGGAAACGAGATTGTCCATAACAACCAAAACCGTCCCTTTACATCAAAAGTGGTTTTAGACCAGCTAGAAAACAGCGATAATAAATTAGAATCACTCACAGAATTGAGCGATAGTGATTTGTGGGGAAATCCATCATCAAACACTGAAAAGTAATGACAGCGACAATTCTGCAACTGAGCAAATTTCAGTGTTTTTGATTTGATTACATTATTGAATCATTTTTATTATTATTATATTATTATTTGTTATAATTATTTATAGTTATTTATTATATTATAAATTTATGATTTCATTTTTCAAACTTTATCATACCCGGGATGTCTACTAGACTCTTGTTTGGTTAGGCCTACAGTATAAAACACCAAATTTCCATGCAAAATAATTGTACCGCTTTCAGCACCTAAAATCTGAAATAATCGTACCGCCAGGGAGGTTAATGGTTCGAATCTCGTCCGGTTCCTTACTCTAAACTGACTATGTCAGTTTAGCGTGAACATGGTTTGCCATGTTTGTGTTTTAAATATGTAGTGCCTTCCACTTTGCAGTGCAACAAAATGTTTTTAAATCAATAAGTTTTTATTGAATATTTCACAGAACATAAGTGCAAAAACATGTAGAAAAATATTCGCTTAGACTTGCATTTCCTCAATTTATGACACAGTCTTGAGGATTATTCCATAACAAAGTCTGTATACAATAGACATGTAAACCAAGGTAAAAAGTGTGATATATAATATATACCGGTAACTTGCTGGATCGAGAGCGAGGAACACCGTCCCCCTGCCCAGGCACCCCAACCAGGAACACGCTGCGCTCAGGAGGTAAGCGGCGTCCCCCATCCCTCTTTTGGGGTTATTGCATTGTTTTCATTGTTAGAGAATGTCTAGTGTTAGTCTTAGTAATACATGAAAAGAAGTGATGTTCAAAAAATCAAAATAAAAAAAATATATATATAAGGATACAATAATATAGAATAAAATAGGAAAAAACACAGTCAGATTGTTATATCCCTTTGGATATGGTTTATAAGTGATACATATAGGTTTTATTGTGTACCAATCTACCCATTTTTCCCATATTTTTGGGGCTTTACTATGATTGTTTTGGGTTGATGCATATAACATCTCGTACGCTGCATATGTGTTAGTCGTAGTTATTACTTCATTAAGAGACAGGGTTAGTTGATCTTTCCAATGGCGCATTATCGTAAGTCGTGCACTCAAAAGAATGTGTACTGCTATGGTCCTGTACTCTAGTAAAATTAACTCTATGTCCAAGGATAAAATTGCATTTCCTGGTGACACGGGTACTTTAATATTCAGTACTTGTGAAATTGTACCATAAACTCCCTTCCAAAAGGGGATTATATTAGGGCAAGACCAGAGTACATGTTCCCATAGCACCACAGTTTCTCCAACAGGTATTGGAACTTTGTGGGGAGAATTTAGCTATCCTATAGGGTGTCAGATACCATCTGAAGAGGATTTTCTGCAATAATTCCCATAGATTTACACTCTTTGACGCAGCATATGTGATGTGTAGTGCCTTTCGCCATTGTTCCAGGGAGTAAGAGGTATCTAAATCCTTCTCCCAGGCAGTTTAGAATAAGAGTATATATAAATATATAGAATAACGATATACTTTTAATCTTGGTGGTAGGGTTTGTGTAGTATTGGAGTACCCTCCATGGCATCTCAATAGTTGTTTCTAAGTTGGAGCGTAGTAGATGTGTTATCCTATGGTATGTGTAATATTCTGAGTTAGCTATTCTATTTGTATAGCCCTGAAGGTTTTAGGACAAAATGTTTTTCACTGTTACTTCAGCTGATTCATTGAACATAATGCGCTCACTATATGGATGATATCTTCCCTCAATAGTTATAAGAGCAGGACACAGTAATGCACAGAGAGCTCCATATATTGAATATGTAGCAGAGCAACAACTTTGACAGTTGTTATAACAGCTTGCCAACCACATCACTTAGATGTAGGATGGCAGAGCGGCTTTTCTGTGTCAGTTCACATACCTATATGTGACCTGGCACTTCCAGGTAGGGGACGCATGTGCGCTCTGCCGGTGAACTGGCTGTGCTGTGATTAGACACAGTACAAGCCGATCAGCAGGTGCTGCCCAATGGATGTCCGCAGAGCTCTGTCCTATCAGTGGGGAAGTGATGGATTTTGATTCCCTGCAAAGCAGGGGATCAAAATCCATCACTTTCCTTAATGAAAGCACCACATATAGTGTAAACAAACACTGGATAGGCACGCATTTAACCCTTTGAGCATCCTACCTGTTTAAATTGTTGCTAAACCCAGGACCCTGCATTCGATGTATCTGTTTTCCCACTGTACACAGAATATGGAAATGCAATTATTTTAGTAAATATAAACTGCTAAATACCTTTCCTCATCAGCAGTTAGAGCAGTCTTGTGACTTCTATCAGTGTCCAGCCAAGCACTGGTTAAAGCTTGTAGGAGTTTTCTGACTGTTCTATGAGACTGCAAGACCCCTGACCCTTTGTCTGGACAATGCTTATGGGCCCTGTGCTGATCACATGCACTCCCCCCCCCAAAAAAAAACCTCTCTAGCAATATACACCAAACTAAGCATGTGCAACCTACATAGTTAGTAAGGTTGAATAAAGACACCAGTCCATCCAGTTCAACCTGAGTGAGTGTGGGTGCGTGTCTACAATTATCCCTAATGCTGTCAATTTACGTAGCCCTCCACACATACATCGCACACTCACATTGGTCCCAACCCTCAAGGAGCCCACAATCCAAGGTTCCCAACTCACATTAATTTACTAGGGCAAATTTTGGACAGAAGCCAATTAACCTACCAGAATGTCTTTGGAGTGTGGGAGGAAACCAGAGTACCCGGAGGAAACCCATGCACGCACAGGGAGAACATGCAAACTCCAGGCAGGTAGTGTCGTGGTTGGGATTCGAACCAGCAACCCTTTTTACTGCAAGGCGAGAGTGCTACCCACTACACCACTGTGCCGCCCTTAACTCCATAGACTCTGTGTTATCAGGAAAATATTAGGGGACAGTGAAAGGAGGGGAGGATGAGAGAAGACAGGATCAAAGAGCCTTTTTACACAAAGCGGTGGATTAACCCCTTAAGTTCCACAATGAGTATAACAAGCATGCTTTACTGCATATACAGACTGATAATCCTTTCCCAGACAGCATCATTAGTACAGTGACTGTGCATAGTTTTAGCACTGATCACTGTATTAGTATCACTGGTTCCCACAATGTGTCAAAAGTGTCAGGTAATGTCAGAATAACCGCTGCAATATTGCAGTCCCGCTATAAGTCGCTGATCGCCACCATTACTAGTATAAAAAAAAAAAAAATTCCAATAGTTCCCATAGTTTGTAGCTGCACAAACCAATCAGTATACACTTATTGGGATTTGTTTTTTACCAAAGATATGTAGCAGAATACATATTGGCCTAAATTTATGATGAAATTAGATTTTTAATTTTTTTTTGTTGGATATGTTTTAAAACAGAAAGTAAAAAGATTGTTTTTTTTTTTTTCAAAATTGTCGGTCATTTTTTGTTTATAGAGCAAAAAATAAAAACACAGTGGTGATCAAATACCACCAAAAGAAAGCTCTATTTGTGGGATTAATACATATAAAAAGTTACACTAATTTTATTTGGGTACAGCGTTGCATGACCATGCAATTGTCAGTTAAAGTAACGCAGTGCCGTATCGCAAAAAATGGCGTGATCATGAAGGGTGTAAATCTTCCGGAGGTCAAGTGGTTTAAAATCATTTTATAGTAAATATTACAATAATAACTCAAAACATATACTTATTAAAAATAAACTATTTTCCCTTAGGAAAATGGTCACACCGTTGCATGCGATAAAATATTTGTTTTCATTCATTGACAATCCTTCCATTGGCTTCCGCTCACCCAACAAATTAGATTCAAATTACTAACAACTACTTACAAAGCCATCCACAATTTAGCCCCCAGCTACATCACTAGCCTAGTCTCTAAATACCAACCTACTCGTTCTCTTTGTTCCTCTCAAGACCTCCTGCTCTCCTGCTCCCACGTCACCTCCTCCCATACTCGCCTCCAGGACTTTTCCAAAGCCTCTCCAATCCTATGGAATGCCTTACCCCAATCTGACCGCTTATCTCCTACTCTATTGGCTTTTAGACGATCCCTGAAAACCCTTCTCTTCAGAGAAGCCTACCCACACCTAACAACTGTATTTTCATTTTCTCCATCAGCTCATCCCCCACAGTTATTACCTTTTGTTCCACTTGACCCTCCCTTCTAGATTGTAAGCTCTAATGAGCAGGACCCTCTGATTCCTCCTGTATTGATTTGTATTGTAAGTGTACTGTCTGCCCCATGTTGTAAAGCGCTGCGCAAACTGTTGGCGCTATATAAATCCTCTATAATAATAATAATAATGATTGAGATTAATTGGCAACACACATATACCACATGTTAACTAACATTACGCATGGATGATTATCTGGCCCTAAAGCTACTCTGTCACTAAATTTAAAAAAAATCTAAATGTCCTCCCTGCCATCCACACCACCAATCTTTGCTTGCTGAAGGTCGTTCAGCATCCGACAGTCTCAGGAATGTCGGATGCTTGGCTTCCCTCTGCCCTCCTTGGTTACTTCTCTCTGGCTCTACGTCCAGAGTGACATAGGGGCTGACAGCAGGAACCACACAAAGGGAAGTTGCCCAGTAGAAGAAATCACAGAATGCAACAAAAGTGTATAATGCTGAAATCCTTTAGCAGACTTATGCCCCGTACACACGATCGGATTTTCCGACGGAAAATGTGTGATAGGACCTTGTTGTCGGAAATTCCGACAGTGTGTAGGCTCCATCACACATTTTCCATCGGATTTTCCGACACACAAAGTTTGAGAGCAGGCTATAAAATTTTCCGACAACAAAATCCGTTGTCGGAAATTCCGATCGTGTGTACACAAATCCGACGGACAAAGTGCCACGCATGCTCAGAATAAATAAAGAGATGAAAGCTATTGGCCACTGCCCCGTTTATAGTCACGACGTACGTGTTTTACATCATCGCGTTTAGAACGATCGGATTTTCCGACAACTTTGTGTGACCGTGTGTATGCAAGACAAGTTTGAGCCAACATCCGTCGGAAAAAATCCTAGGATTTTGTTGTCGGAATGTCCAAACAAAGTCCGACCGTGTGTACGGGGCATTAGCATTGCAAGGGATTGAAGATCTATGGCATGAGCAGTAAAAAAGGTTAAGTATTTACTCTTTATTTTGCATGTAAGATTAATTTTTCTTTTAGTTTCAATAATTTTTATTAAAGATTTTTAAATTACAGTATAGCCACATATTATAACAATGCCGAATAAGGAAATGTTTGTAATTGGTGTAACATCGCACAATTTCAGAGTCAAGTTATAATTATAATTCATTGTGCATTTAAAATAGTATGGACAATTCAGTAATGTCTGAAAAAAAAAAAACTCCCAGACTAGACATGTATAGCAACATATTCACCTACGTATACTTCCACAAGAGTGTGTGGGCAAGTAAGCCAATATAGTTTTCAAAGAAAGAGAAAATAAGAGAAGTAATAACCATGAGAAAATGGAAAGGGTTGTAAATAGAAAACAGAGAGGGGTAGGGATAGAGGTGAAAGAAGGGGGGCTGTAGAGGACGACCCTGGTATGAAATACAGTGGGGACGGAAAGTATTCAGACCCCCTTAAATTTTTCACTCTTTGTTATATTGTAGCCATTTGCTAAAATCATTTAAGTTCATTTTTTTCCTCATTAATGTACACACAGCACCCCATATAAACAGAAAAACACAGAATTGTTGACATTTTTGCTGATTTATTAAAAAAGAAAAACTGAAATATCACATGGTCCTAAGTATTCAGACCCTTTGCGGTGACACTCATATATTTAACTCAGGTGCTGTCCATTTCTTCTGATCATCCTTGAGATGGTTCTACACCTTCATTTGAGTCCAGTTGTGTTTGGTTATACTGATTGGACTTGATTAGGAAAGCCACACACCTGTCTATATAAGACCTTACAGCTCACAGTGCATGTCAGAGCAAATGAGAATCATGAGGTCAAAGGAACTGCCTGAAGAGCTCAGAGACAGAATTGTGGCAAGGCACAGATCTGGCCAAGGTTACAAAAAAATTTCTGCTGCACTTAAGGTTCCTAAGAGCACAGTGGCCTCCATAATCCTTAAATGGAAGATGTTTGGGATGACCAGAACCCTTCCTAGAGCTGGCCGTCCGGCCAAACTGAGCTATCGGGGGAGAAGAGCCTTGGTGAGAGAGGTAAAGAAGAACCCAAAGATCACTGTGGCTGAACTCCAGAGATGCAGTCGGGAGATGGGAGAAAGTTGTATAAAGTCAACCATCACTGCAGCTCTCCACCAGTCAGGGCTTTATGGCAGAGAGGCCCGACGGAAGCCTCTCAGTGCAAGACACATGAAAGCCCGCATGGAGTTTGTTAAAAAAACACCTGAAGGACGCCAAGATGGTGAGAAATAAGATTCTCTGGTCTGATGAGACCAAGATAGAATTTTTTGGCCTTAATTCTAAGCAGTATGTGTGGAGAAAACCAGGCACTGCTCATCACCTGTCCAATACAGTCCCAGTAGTGAAGCATGGTGGTGGCAGCATCATGCTGTGGGGGTGTTTTTCAGCTGCAGGGACAGGACGACTGGTTGCAATCAAGGGAAAGATGAATGCGGCCAAGTACAGGGATATCCTGGACAAAAACCTTCTCCAGAGTGCTCAGGATCTCAGACTGGGCTGAAGGTTTAACTTCCAACAAGACAATGACCCTAAGCACACAGCTAAAATAACGAAGTAGTGGCTTCACAACAACTCTGTGACTGTTCTTGAATGGCCCAGCCAGAGCCCTGACTTAAACCCAATTGAGCATCTCTGGAGAGACCTAAAAATGGCTGTCCGCTAACGTTTACCATTAAACTTGACAGAACTGGAGAGGATCTGCAAGGAGGAATGGCAGAGGATCCCCAAATCCAGGTGTGAAAAACTTGCTGCATCTTTCAGAAAAAGACTCATGGCTGTATTGGATCAAAAGGGGGCTTCTACTAAATACTGAGCAAAGGGTCTGAATACTTTGTGATATTTCAGTTTTTCTTTTTTAATAAATCTGCAAAAATGTCAACAATTCTGTGTTTTTCTGTCAATATGTCAGTACATTAATGAGGAAAGAAATGAACTTAAATGATTTTAGCAAATGGCTGCAATATAACAAAAAGTGAAAAATTTAAGAGGGTCTGAATACTTTCCGTCCCCACTGTAACTCTTCCAACCTAAGTCGTTCCAATGGATACCAAAAATGGGCAAGGGTTATATAGTTAGTAAGTAATGATTAATTCAGTAAGTAATGGGCTATACGTGGTATCCAGTTTTTCCCTAATGATTTTCATGGCATCTCTTAGTCTAACTGCCATCTTTTCATTTAATATTCATTTAATAGATACCAGAACATTTTTTTTTTGACCTGTGTTATATTTGGCTGCGTGGAATACCATGTTCTGGCCGCCGTTGTTTGGCCTCTGTGAAAATAAACGCTAGAATTTTAATGTCATGCAGGCTTCCTGTTGCAGAGTTAGGAGGGACTCATATGGGTTTTTATGAATTCCAACTCCTAAATTAACAGAAGCATTAGAACATCTTGTAGGAACTATTGAAATCTGAAACTGAGAAACAGGTTTCTGTTTTATTAGGGCCCCTGCATTTATGTTTCTTGGTTGGTTGCCATATACAGACCTAACCTGTCTTCATAAAATACGTGGCAAAGCACCTTAAGATCCTGAATGATGGCAATCATTAAACTGGAGGCTTGAAACATTAGGTCACTTTTTGGTTTGCAAAAGCAAATGTTAACAATTAAAGTACTAAAGGCTATGACATTATTATTTGCTTACAGCAGTTAGTGTCTACACTGTTCTGTACTGTGATGTATGTATTTTATCAGGAAAAAGCATGATGTGAATATTTTTACACCCACGTATCCATACCAGATATAGAACACATATTATAAAAACATGGCTTATTTATATATTTTGTATTATTCTTCTCAGGAAAAAAATACAACCTATGCTAATCAGTTGCAGATTATGTTTGCAGATAATAAGGGCAGAATAGATAGCTGTCCATTACCACAATATCCATGCGGTCCCATGGGGATGTACTGTACTGAAGTACTGTACCTTTTAGCTTTTTAGGTCTTTACACATATTTTTATAATCTTTTGTATTGATCAAAGTAAAGGTTTCTTCAAAGATCAGGGGTGGACTGTGCAGCTGCACAAAGCCCCCTTGTAACTTAATAGTCTATTTCTTGTAGCTATGGGTCAGATAGGTGCTGGGACCTCTCCCGCAGTCACGTAGACGTGGCTCAATTCTGTCTAGCTGTCAATAGATATGCAGTGAATGTATTTTGCCAGTACTGTAATTAAATGAAGGGCCTACAACTGGCCTCGCACAAAGGGTCGTCTTTAATATTGATTGCACCAAAAAATTTTGGGCCCCCCCCATGCAGTTTCGCTCTCCACCTGCTTTGAGACATACAATAAAAAGCAGCTAGACTCAAAATCAGTTTACTGAATCAGATCAGACAGCAATTGCAATTGGTTGCCAGAGGTTACAGTGTATCATTACCACTCACTGACTTATTGCTAGAGGTTACAGCACATAATTTCTGCTTGTTGATTGGTTGCTAGAGATTACTGTACATCGATACTGCTCACTGATTGGTTGCTATAGGTTACTGCACATCATTACTGCTTACTGATTGGTTGCTATAGGTTACAGCACATCATCTCCTCACTACTTGCACACCATGGACTGGGGAGGTGAGGGGGCCCATCAATAGACAGAAAACTCCTAGGGGTCCTAGGACTCCTCGGCTCAGTGGCAGTGCTGGGGGAGGGGAGGGTGTGATCAATGCCAATGCTGATTTTTTTTATATTGACTACCAATATAAAGAGGAGTTTCAACACTGACTACCAATGTAATAGGGGTTTACACTGACCACTAATGTAATAGAAGCATTCACAGTAACCACCAATGTAAGGAGGGATTTATACTGACCACCAATGTAAGGGGCACATTCACACTGGCCACTAGTGTGAATGAAAGGATTCTACACAAGCACCAATGTAATGAGAAGATTTACACTGACCACCAATGTAATTGAGACATTTAGCATGCGTTCATATTTGTGTGTGTTGGAAAAGCATGCAAAATCGCTTTCCTGACACCACAGAAACGTGCTGTCCTTTAGCAGATACACAGCAGTGCCATTAATTGTTAATGACGCCCTCATCTGCTGACATGTGCCTTGGCATCATGTGATTTTGGAAAAGAATTTGGGAGTTTCTTCCGCATTTGTAGCACAAAGAGCAGCCCACTGAAATGAATGGGCTGCCCTACACATGACCTACATCTTTATCCACCCTGTCAGTACACCTTTGCATCCTTAAACCCATGCTAACCTCTGCACCCCAAACCTCCCCCATCCTCTCCACTCCCCTTTCCCTTTTAACTCTACCTGCCTCCTCTGTTCATCTTTGCACCCACCTTACTTACCTCCATACATCGCCTCCTTGCTCACCTGTGCACCTGAAACTGTAATTCCTTCTCTGTCTACCACTGCACACTCCACACTACCCTCCCCCCACCAATTTGCTTACCTTTGCAGAACAGGCTGATGATAGGCTTAATGACCACAGTTGTAGGCAGGACTTTCAAGCATGCCCCTTTACCTCCCCAGTGGGCAGCATTCAGTATAGGTGATGGTGGATATGACCTCAGGGGGTCATGATATACATATGAATACCGCTTCTTTTTAAATATGAATCCTGCCGGTCTGCCGCTATTTACATATGAATGCTGTCACTATTTACATATCAATGTCGGTATTTACATATAAACACAGGGTCTGCAGGTGAGTCATCTGTACACAACAATAGGGCAGAGCTGGGCAGCATTAGTAACATAACTTCACACTGAGATATCAGGACACAGCACGGGACTAAAACCTCAAGGGACAAGGGAATTTAAACTGGGATAGTTGCCAAGTATGAGGCAGCTGTTTTGGGCCCCACAACAATGACAGGGCCCAGGGCAGCTGCCCCTTTTGCCCTGCCTTAAAAATGGCCCTGCTCGCACAGAGAACCTTTGGTGACTGCAACTGATAAAACACTATATCTACATGTACCTTCTGTAGTTGAAGGTATTATTTCATATTATCTGCCACATGTAATCTTGAGCACACCGCTGTGTAGATCCAATTTAAAATTCAAACACAGCTTTCCAAATCCTGTAGAAATGTCTCGCAAACACTTGTCAGAAATAAAGCACAGATGTCTTAGTACACTGATCTTTATGTATGATACTATTAACGTGGCAGGAAGCCCATAAGTTGAAAACATTGTTGGCCCACAGTACAACTGTTCCACCACTGATCCTCATCTAGCAGAAACCAAGTAAAATATTGCAAGCTTATGCTAGCAGTGTAATTTAGCACTTTATTAATATATAGTTCAGCTAGCTATGATTGACTGTTTCCAGTATTTACCAGGTAATTTCAGTTTTATGAAATCCATACCAGAATTGTTGGTCCAGACATAGATGTTTTGTCTTGCTGCCCCAACATAGTACATTTTTCTATAATGTGTCAGTATATGTGACTTTTTAAATTTAAGGATTAGGTTAGCTTTCAACACTGGAATATTTGTCTTATGCCCCATACACACGATCGGAAATTCCGCCAGCCAAAGTCCGATGTGAGCTTTTGGTCGGGGTTCTTGACGGTCGAAAGTTCAGAGAACTTTTGTGTGAGCGTTTGTGTGCAAGCCAAGCTTGAGTGGAATTCCGTCGGAAAAACCATGCGAGGTTTTTCCGAGGAAAATCGTGTGTACGGGGCATTAGGCACATAGGTCCTTGCTTACTTTTTTTCATCAAAAGAAAGTTTATTGAGCATACAAGTCAATACAGGATATTTCACACAAAATACGGTGCAACGAGCATCAACGTAAGTTGATAGGATATATAAGATTGTCTGACAGGTCATATCATCATCTAGGATATTACTAGATACAGTTGCCTGTACCAAGGGGATGAATACATGTGATCCCCTCTGTCATTAAACCATAGAGATGCTTACTAACTAGCCTTGTGGCCTAGATTTGAGAAACAGTCGGCGTTAACCTACACAGGTGGAGGAATCGTCCACCCATCTGTCCCAAATTTTATTAAATTTGTCAGGGCATCCTCGATGAGAGTAGAGGACTTTTTTTATAAGGAAGGGTAAGATTCACCGCCCTCTTCCACTGCTGAACAGTGGGAGAAATAGGTCTGAGCCACAGTTGGGCTATTTGTATTCTGGCAATAAAGAGGGTTTCTTGCAGAAATATTGTAAGGTATTTCTCTTCCTCAGGTAGGGGAAGAAGACCAAGTATGCACTGACGTGGGCATAGCGTTAAGGGGGAACCCATATAATCATGAAGGAACTTGATGACCTCTGACCAATAATGGTGGATAGGTGGACAAGACCATATGAGATGGTAAAAGGTGCTGTTAGTATCACCACATCTAGGGCACGTTAGGTCGGCATCTGGTTTATATTTGGACAGACGGGAGGGAGTAATGTAGGACTTATGGAGGATGTAGAGGTGGGTAAGTCGGTCTGATAATTTAGGTGATACCTTTTTGGAAGTCTCCAAAATATTTCCCACTCCTCATCCACTATCTCCCCCAGGTCAGTCTCCCAGTTAGATTTCAGTTGGTATGCATGTGTTGTATCCTTGGGTGTAAGAAGTTGAGTATACAGTAGTGAAATTCATTTCTTAGGTCCTCACCAAAGGTCATATCCGCTAGGGTCACCGATTCCAATCCAGGGATGGGGTCACTAAACTGAGATTGAAGGGCATGGCGAACCTGCAGGTAGCGGAAGAACATGTGGTTGGGGAGACTGAATTCCTCCTTAAGGGTTTGGAAAGGTTTAACAGCGTTGTCTTTGAGAAGTTGAGACAGGTATATGACTTTTTTGGCTATCCATATTTTATGGTCTGGAATGGTCATTAGTTCCGAGAGGATTGTCCCACAGTGGCGTGTGAGCGTGCAGAGGGGGGGCCCCAGTAATGTTTAACACTAGATGCCAGATTTTACTGTGGTGTGCTAGCATATGTCATCTGTCACCTAAGCGAGAAAGGCCCCGGTGTTTGCAAAAGAGTATCTGAAAGGGATGGGCCACTAAGTCAGTAGCCGCCATGCACACTAACATGGAGTAGCGGATCTTATCATGCCTGTTGAAGTAGTAAAAATGAGACAATTGGGAGGCTAAGTAGTATAGTGCCAGATCGGGAAGGGCAGTGCCCCCCAAGTGGACAGGTTGCTTCGAAGTCTGCCATGCTAGTTTTGCCTAGAGGAGCCCCAGACAAATATATTAAGGATGGATTCCATGTTTCTAAACATATGGGCTGGCATGTATAGTGGGGCATGCCAGAATAAGTAAAGTAGTTTGGGGAGGAGAATCATTTTTACTAGGTTGATGCGACCCATGACCCCAAGAGGAAGTCTGGACCAGACCTGGGTTTTGCGTTTAAGAAGTTCATATAATGGTTCAATGGTTTAATTTTATGTATTCTACAAGGGAGCGAGAGCACTGTACACCCAAATATTTGATTTGGTTGGTACGCACCAGGGGAAGAGCCTCCTGTGTATCAGTAGGGGCAGTAGCGTCTATAGGGAGAATTTGGGACTTAGACCAATTAATTTGCAATCCCGAGAAAGCGCCAAAGTGCTGGATTAGATGTGAGGCCGCAGTCAAAGAGGGGCCTGCATCTTCCAAATAGAGGAGCATGTCGTCCGCATAGAGACTGATCACCTCAGTCATCCGTCCCATGCGGAGGCCCCGAATGTTAGGGTGCGCCCTTATGGCAATGGCTAATGGTTCCACGACCAGCGCGTATAACAAAGAAGAGATGGGGCAACCCTGGCAGGTTCCTCAGGACAGAGGAAAAGAACTGGACATCTGTCCATTCACTTGTATATGGGCAGTGGGAGCATGATACAGGAGTTGGAGCCACTTAACAAATCTGGGACCGAAACCAAATCTACGGAGACACTCCCATAAGTAGCTCCACTCCACTGAATCAAACGCCTTGGCGGCATCAAGGCTAACCGCAACCCTCGAGCCGGCGTTATCTTGTGTAGTTTGGAGATTCATAAACAACCTTCTGAAGTTAAATGCTGTGTTTTTATTGGGCATAAAGCCTGTTTGGTCAGCATGAATGAGGCTGAGTATTACTTTGTTAAGTCTTAAGGCAAGAATTTTTGCCAATATTTTAACATCTAATTGTAGGAGAGAAATAGGGCGATAGGATTCGGGGTAGAGAGGGTCTTTTCCTGGTTTTGGGATGAGAACAATCAGAACCTCGCCCATGGTGCGTGGGAGCGTGCCAGATTCGTATATATGGGAATACAGTGCATGCAGTCTGGGAACTAAAGTTTCTTGGAACTGGGAATAGAACTCTAAGGGGAGGCCGTCAGAACCAGGGGCCTTAGATGTTGGTAAGCGCGCTATCACCTCCGCAATGCACTCCTCTGTTATAGGAGCTTCAAGGAGCTCCACTTGAGAGCGCGTGAGGGGGGAGAAATCTATGCTTTGTAGAAGAGTATGCAGCTTGCTTGATGGGCGACTAGCTTTTGAGCTGTACAAGTCAGAATAGAAACGTTGGAACTCCTGGGCTACCTGTGCTGGGTCTGTTAGGATGGTCCAAGCCTCAGATAGGAGCTGGACCACTACAGGGGGGCCGTGATCTAAATGGGCCATGTATGCCAGGAGTTTCCCTGCCCGCTTGCCATGCTCATAAATTTTTTGTTTGCTAAAAAACATTCCTCGCCTTGCCTTCTCAAAGTGTAAACGATCTACAAGTCTAGAGTGTAGGCATAGCTGGGCTGAGTTGGAAGTTGTTGGGTTTGTGAGGAATACCTGCTCGAGAGAGCACAGTTTTTCCTTAGCCTGTTGTAGGATAAGTTTAGAGGAGGCTTTATGTCTATTTATGCGTGTAGATAAGATCATACGAGCGTGGAGTTTGAATGCCTCTCAGACCATCCCAGTCGAAGCCGAGCCTGCATTGGATTGAAATTACTGAACCCACTTCCACTGGACGGCCTCTAAATCGGTGAGGACCGTGAGCCAGAAAGGGTTCAGTTTCCAGGTGCGGATCGGTGGGGTAGAGGGCAAGTGAAGGGTAGCCCAGTATGGCGAGTGATCCTATAGGATCCTGGCAGCAAAACCCACCTCATAGAGATACAGGGACAGGGCAGGAGATAGCATTATCATGTCTACGCGGAACATGGCAGCCTGAGATGGGGTAAAGCAGGAGTATGCACTTGTGTTTGGGTGTTTGAGTCTCCATGTGTCAGTCATGTCAAATTTCAGGAGAAACCTGCCAAATCTGGTCAGTGTAGGCTGAGTTGGCGATGCAGTGGGTGGGTGAAGTCTGTCAAGATAGGAGTCCACTACCATGTTGAAGTCGCCCATCCATATGGCAGGCACTGTAGGGTGTTGGGTCATGAAGGCTACTCCTTCTCTGAGAGCTGCAAACTGAAAGGGTGGCGGGATGTAGAAGGCCAAAAGGAGGACCTCAAGGCCTCCCACTGTGGCATCTAGGAAAAGGAACCTGCCCTGCCGATCCGACCGCAACTCGTGTAGTTGGAATTGGACCGTTTTAGCAATGAGGATGGCGACACCTCTGGAATTGTTCGTGTGGGGGGCCTGGTACAGCCAACCCACCCAGGGTTTTTTGAGTGACATTTGCATGTGGCCTGTAATATGGGTCTCCACCAGTACAGATATATCTGCATGTATTTGTTTGAGATAGGAGAGAACGGCTAGGCGTTTAGGTTTGGCTCTCAATCCCCTCACATTCCAGGTGACAAATTTAAGGGTTGTCATCTTAGCAGCTGTGATGAATTGCTAATCAGTCGGATCGGCAGGGGGCAGCTCGAAGCCATATTCACATTCAATGCAGGCAACACATGCACATTAACATATTGGAGCAAAGGCCCCACTACCCATCTCAAAGCGGAGCCACGCAGGAGGGTCAGAAGGAGCTGCAAAACATCAGCAGCAGACCTGCAGAAGGCCACGCAAAGAGACAGGCAGATACACATCATCCTTAGAACAAGGTAGCTCAAATAGTACAATAAAATATATGTTAGACAGTATGAAAAAAAATATAAAACAAGAAAAAAAGGAACTGTGAAAACATTGCCAACTCTGGACCAGCGCGGCTTATCAAACTTGAGACAGCCCTCCAGGGCCATGGGGGCTATAACTGGCCAGGGAAACAGAGCTTGTGGGGACAACGAGGTGCACTCTTGTCCATTAACAGGGACAATAAAGCCATGAGACTGTAGTTGGGGTGGAAGTCCGAGTGCACTCTCAGCCATCACAAAGGGCGAACAAAGTTTAACAAAAGTGCACAGCGGTGCTAGACGAGCTAGCATCAGGATGTAAATGGGGGTGCAGAAGGTTAGTTCAAGAGTGGCTGCAATGTGTCTCTGTTATGGAGAGGGACAGTGTACATCAAATCGACTGCCATAAACAGCAGTTATTCAGTAGTGTTACGGGCTGGGGGAAAGGAGAAGGAGCAACGTGCATAAGTTCTCCATGGTGTCCGCTGGTGCAGACTGGGTGATAGGAAAAAAAACCCCGGGTAGGAGCCTACTCACTGTTCGTAGGGAGGGCATCTTCGATGTGAATCTCCGGATCCCAGGTCAGTGAGGGACATCAGTGGATGGATGTGTACGGCAGCTATGATGGTGCAGGGGCAGCCGCCTCCTGTCTCTCCAGCCAAGGGATAACTGCAGATGGGTAATCAAAAAACTGAGCTTTGCCATCTCGGATAACACGAAGGCGTGCTGGGAAGAGCATGGCATAGGCAAGACAGTGGTTGCAGAGCTGAAGTTTGGCATCTGAGAATTGCGCCCTTTTTTTCTGGACCTCGGCAGAGAAATCCAGAAACACTGCGATGTGTAAATTTCCAAATGGGATGTTACCCTTTTTTTCTGGACCTCGGCGGAGAAATCCGGAAACACTGCGATGTGTGAATTTCCAAATGGGATGTTACCCTTTTCCCGGGTAAGGCGCAGGACAGTGTCTCGGTCGCGATAGTTTAACATCTTTGCAGTAAAGGTGTGTGGGGGAGCGCCAGGCGGTGCGCGCGCTCCACCACAAATGTGGAGGAGAAGGCCTCTCTGCCAAAGTTGGGGGTGAGCAGATTTTCAAGGAATGTGGGGGGTCCGAGCCCTCTGATTTCTCTTGCAGTCCCACAAACCTAAGGTTGCATCGGCAAAGTCTGTTTTCCATTCCGTCCTGTTTACTTAGGACGAAACTCAGCTGATGTTGAAGCCGTTCGGTGGTGACCTGCAGGGGAGGGATGTCGTCCTCCACCTGCCCGATCCTGCGCTCTGTCTCATTAACCCTCTCCCGCAGCCTGTGAAGGTCTTGACGGATGAGGGAGATGTCGACCTTGACCTCCTCAATTCTAGATGTGAGGGTCGTCTGGCAGAGGGAGACAGCATTGAGTATATGAGCGGTGTCTCCGGAGGGTGGGGCCTCCTCCCCCGAGCCGGACGCAGCACCATCTTCCCCTGCCGGGTCCGGATCATCAAGCCGGTACTTGCCAAGCTTTGCAATCGGTCCCTGTGCTCTTTTCGGTGGCGACATTGCCACAGTATCTTCCACGAGTGATACTGATAGTTTGTGCTAAAGAAAGGGATATTTAAGTCCCGCAGGATCAAGTTGTAGGATATCAGGCAGCCGGAGCTCTCACTCTGCACTCCTCACACCATGCAGCTTCAGGCCACGCCCCAGGTCCTTGCTTACTTACCTCTCCTGCAGCCATGATCCTCTGCACTGAAAAATAAATGACCTGTGCTTAAAGATATCAGCCCCAGGGTCCCAACACAGAAAATAAATAATCTACATGCGGGGGTTGGCAAGCCATCGAACGCGGTCTACCGTCGGAAGCCGACAGGTAGATCGTGACCATGGCTCTGCTTCCCTCCAGCCTCCGCCTCTCTCATGTTCTCTGCGGAGCAGAGAGCGTGAGACATCATAGTGCTGAATGGAGGGCATGAGCAGGAGCTACCTCAGTGATTGATTGTTAGGTGGTCCTAGCAACCAATCACCAGCTTGTTATTATGAAATGTTAACTCCAGCAGCTTCCGATCCAGCAGCTCCCCCGGAAGCTTCCACCCAGCACTATGCTGTCTCCTGATCTCCGCTCTGCTGTACACACACTGGCAGGTAGGAAGGGGCTGATGTGAAGGGGACAGAGGAGACACTGGTGGAGGAGGGACAGGAAACACTCCAGTGGGGGGGTATTTTTATGAGAAATGGACAGAAGACACTGCTGTGTGGAATGAGGATGCAGAGGACACTTTGTAGGAAGAAGAGGACACTGCTATGAGGGGGGGTAGAGGACACTACAGTGGGGGGGGGGGTGAAATGAAGGGGCAGAGGACACGGTCTTGGGAGTTACAGGACACTACTAGGGGGAAAGGGGCAGAGGACAGTATGGGGTGATGTATAGGGGGGTACAGGACACTGCTTTGGGGGGTACAGGACACTACAGTGGGGGGGGTAATGTGAAGAGGGCAGCGGGCACTGCATTGGAGGGTACAGGGCACTACTCTTGGAGGAGGGGGACAGAGGACACTACAGTGGGGGGTGATGTGAAGGGACAGAGGACACTGCATGGGGGGGTACAGAACATTACTGTGAGGGGAGGAGAGCAGAGAACACTGCTATGGGGGGGCGAAGGACACTACAGTGGGAGGGTTATGTGAATGGGCCAGAGGACACTGCTATGGGGGAGAAGGGGGCAGAGGACACTACTGTGGGGGGGTGATGTGAGGGGGTAGAAGACACTATTGTGGGGGGGGGGGTGGGGGGTGATGTGAAGGGGGGCAGAGAACACTACTGTGACACACTATGTGTTCTTCATGCTGTATTTTTATTGGGAGCGTGATAGTTTTTTTTTTTTTTTTTATTAAAGGGCATCACCTAATAACCCCCCCTTTTCCCACAAGAAACTTTGCTTTCCTCTGTGTTGTTCAGATAGATCTCAACCTCTGGAAGGTTGCCTACCCCTGACAGTATATTGCAATGTAATATATAGTACAAGTCTAAAAAATGTTTGAACAACTTAGTTTCTATAAGCAGTACATACCGATTGTTCAGTTTGACCTTTATCCCCCTTTCTTCCCTGAAAGTAAACACAAATAAAAAGAGATCATTTATTTTAAATTCAATTTATTAATAGGAACAAATATTCAAATACATAATAATAATAACTGGAAAAAGATGGAATTGTGGTATACCTGCCCCAGAACCATTCATATGCTATAATAACAATAATAATAATAACAATAATATTATTAACAATTCATATGACAAATGATTCTCCTGTGAGATCATCCTTATTCTTACAAAAATGCGAAAGAAGCAGCGCCAATTTGAGTGTAGTATTAAAAATAAGCAGGTTTATTGGAGGTAATACACTCACATAAACCCGCTTGTTTTTATTACTTCCAATAAATCCGCTTGTTTTAAATACTACACTTAGATTGGCGCCGCTTCTTTCTCCTTTTCTTCTGAACCCAGAGCCGTCTTCTATTCTGACAGCTGGCTGCCAATATAGTGACGTTCATTGGGATCCTAATCACTAGGTCTACTCCTGCGATGTAGGGACTCTATTAATTACAGTACATGCACTGTTTTTTCATTGTCCCATATTCATTTTTTTTTTTTGCATGGTTTTACTAATCCGCCATTTACCATACTGCTGTATGTATATCTTTAGTAACCTCACCACCATCTGACCCTCCAGGAAGTGTATCCAAGGGCTCCCATACACCCATATCTACCTTATCCTTATCCTTACGGTCAAAGCAATGTACATGCTTAAAGCTGGACTCTAGCCTCACCTTCCATCTTGTACTGTTGTACATGCTCATCTCCTCTGCTGAAATTGCTTACTCTGATTTCACTGAACACTGTGAGCTTCTTATTAGGTGCTGTAGCAAGTTTGATTGAACCGCCTCATTTCCTGGCTAGAGGACCTCCAGAATCATCTAACTCTTTCTTCCCCAACCTTTCTGTCCCTGGCCCATACATTTCATACTTTGGATTTTAGTTCTTTTAATTATGGCGGCTCAGTATTACATGTAGGCATCCACCTAGGGCAATCTACATGCTTATGCAGCCTGCCTAGGGAGTCCCACTCCTCCAGACTAACACTGATCCATGACATTTTAATATTTGCATAATTTCTTCTAGGAGGAAGTACACTGCTTGTATCAAGGCTGAGAGCTCTCGAGCGAGCAGCACCCTGCGAACCTTGCATTGCATAGAGAGCCAGCGATGATATCACTAGGTCTAAAATAAGGTATGAAGGGAAACATTTCATTAGCATGTTAATTAATCGATATCAACACATTTTCAGTGGTCCTTCCTCCAAGGCACAACCTAAAATTATAATACTCCTCGTTAATCTGCATAGAAAGACCCAATCATGACAGGAAGTTACCCTTCGTCCACGAGGTCCTGGTTGTCCTGGATCTCCAGGTTTTCCTGTACCTGCAGTTACCTGTAGTGATAAATATTAATATTATAATAATACAAAAACATTAAATCCAGCACTCAAAATAGCTTTGCAAAATTAAATGCAATGGAACTTTCATTGGAATGTAAAGATACTGTACATAAAAAATAGATGGCTTAATTGTGATCTTTTTTAACAATTTGATGATGATGCTTTTTAAAACATTAGGATCTACAAGAATTGCTGTAGATTCTGCTGTTCATGTGGTGACTTAAAAAGCACTGGTCATTACAAAAAAACAAACAAAACAAAACTGCTGTGAATATAAAGTAAAGGCATCTAGAGCTGCCTGTACATATCTGAAGAAGCCTTCAAATACTAACTGTTACAGTGAAATGCTGAGACAAAGCTCTGACACTTCAAGTTAGCGTCACCACTTGCCGCCCCTTTATGCCCCTGACATTCCTGTTGGACTACCTCTATTATTGGCAGCATCACTGACCAATAGGAAGATTCAGCAGTATCAGGAAGTAATGAAGCTTTCCCTGATAGAACTGGTAGGATATTAGCTTTAAAGCAAGGACCTAGGAGCTGCTGCAGGTATGCACATTTTACTTGCAACTGTTTTTTTAAACGGTGGGGTCTGTTTAAAGGGATTCTACTCTGAAATATGGAGAAAACCATTCCTGAGCCTAATCTGAAAATGCTGGTTTCCTGCCTATCCTGTTGTCACTGTGACTTCAGTAGCTTCTAAGTTACTGACCTGAAACAAGTATGAAGCCAATGAAATATTGAGATACAGGCTTGCTTACTGGTCAGTAACTCAAAACAAGATATCGGATTAACATATTAGCCAAGTAACTCAAATTTTTAAATGGAAGTCAACAATAGTAGCTTCGGTATTTCTCTCAACACAGGTTCCCCTAATGCATATTTATTTATAATCTTATTTTACATTGAATATGGTAGTTTTATGGTAAAATGTATTTTGAAGTTAGGTTTTAAAATTGTGAACGATCTAATTATTAAAACCCAGAATCAGTGATCATAATTCAATCTGTTGAAAAGTATTTGTTATTGGCCTGATCTGTACTTTAACAGAATAAAGTCAGCATAATCCTACAATAATTACTTCTATAGAAAATTTAGACTAAGGTCCTAATGAATATAGAACAGCAGCACAGACCTGGAGCTTTTAATTTACTGTAGAAGCAAAAATGGAGCACACATTCAAAGAAACAAGCCCTGTACTATCAGTATACGGCTTGTACACTTCCATGGTTGTTGCAGTATATAATACTGAGAAGGCTATTAAAACACTGGCTTATGCCTTGCTAAAAGACCATCAGTTAAAACTGTTCTAGATTACAAAATAAAAGGTTGACTTGTTACCTTTAGATACTTAGACATATCTTCTTCTTAAACATATAAATAACTGAGTAAAAAAAGATAACCTGTACTTACTGTTCTTCCCGGGGCTCCCTTTGGCCCACGCTCTCCAGATGCTCCAGGATCTCCTTGTACTCCCTGTGAATCATTGAAATACAATCATGTTCAGCAAATAGTAATTTAAGGATGTATCTCGGGCAAGGTAGTCGGGATTAAGCAGTTTTTTTTTTATTGCTGGACAATTATATCCATTTTTTTGTGGTGTAGGTAAATTTAAGCTTGGCTGGCAGCCAGGCTTGTGTTTTGAATCTGGGTCAGGGTGAGTGATCCAGGGAGGCTGGATGACTCATTAGGCAGAACCTCTGGTAACTCCTCCTACTTGCTGGAACTTTGGAAAAACTTCCAGAAGTATGGAAGGGAGGTTAGGAGGGCCTGTCTGGAGTATTGATAAGGGCCCTAACCAATCCCCGGCCAAATGGACTGGCAGGGAGAGGGTACTTCCTAAATACTCTGGGTCAGGCCAGCAAGGGCAGTGTGAGTTCAGGTGGAAGCTGGAGATGAAGTGCTGAGGAGGCTGTCAGAGGCCCTTGAGGGTAGCCCCCTAGTCTGGTGGGGGGGTGACTTCAGGCCTGGGGCTCAGGGGCTGGAGAGATCCTCTGAAAACACAAGGAGGAGGCCTGTCCAGAGGCAAGGGAGCAAGTGTGAGGAAAGCAGGAGCCCGCGAGAACATCCAGGAGATCTCCAGGGAGAAGACAGCCAGGTGGCTGGAGAGCTGGAGAGTGAGAGACAGTCTGGGAGGACTGAGAGACAGCCTGAAAGGACTGGTAAGTGGTAGTCTGGGATGGCTGTGGAAAATTAGCCAGGAGGGCTAGTAAAAGGGGCAGCTGCAGCCAGGTGGACTGACACTGCCTTAAGAGATGGGGCTGGGATCAGTAGCCACAGGAAGGTAGCTGGACACTAGGACTTTTGTACATGCCCGCGGTCCCTGCCTGTAATGGGCTTTTGCTGGATCTGACAGAGTGCTCTGTCAGATGCCCCCTAAACAGTGTTCCAGCTGGGCCTGAGTGTTTCAGCAAGCAAGTGATGTGCTGGAGGAATAGGAGTGTACATAGTGAGTGTATGTAGTTGAAGTGTCCCTGAAGAGAATTTGTTCTAGTCTGGGGATCCCATAACACCCCTATCCCCATCCAAGTTATTAACCCCTAAATAAAAGAAACAAAACAAAGCTGCATGGACTGTTTCCTGTCTCAGTGAGCCTGTGGAAAATTTGGTGTGCCTGGCTGTACAGGGTGGGGGATCCCTATTCACCAGAGACTCCTACAGGGGATTCACTACATTTAATATCCCTTGAAACTGAATGATGGGTGGAGAATGAGTACAGTTATGAGGTATTTGGTTGTTTGGGATTATAGAGGTCTTGATTTTACATTAATCAGCTGTGAAAAAATAACATCTGCTTGTAAGCAAGTGCAGGTAGCTAGTCTACCACTAGGTGGCTCTGTCCCAAATTAGTGTGGTAATAGGGAATTATGTAATTAGGTGTTAGCTCCCCCTTTTGACAAAGCCTTCCAGTAGCGATGTAATGGGTGGAGCTAGTGCCTATATAAATGCCAGGATGGGAGTAGCCTTATTTAGATGAGGCATGGGAGCCAAACATCCCACAGCCATTCAGATGTAGTCAGCTACTGCAAAGGCCCTACACAGGGCAGAAGGCTGGTGAGATTTGAGTGACCACAGTACATACACTATGAACAGTATATCAGTGCAGATTAAATAAGAGCTTCAAACAATCATAAAAAACTCTTTATGGCAGCATTTTAGCAATCTTCAAGCAAAATAAAAACATTTCAATTCTACTTTTTAATGTAAATGGTAGATGGTTGTGTTACTAAAAGTGAACTTATCCTTTAAAGGGTAAGTTCACCTTTTCAGAAAAAATAATAAATGCACTTTTTTTTTTTGCGGGTAAAAAAATGTGCATTTATTTTTTTTGTTGCAGGAGACTGTTAAGCATTGCACTAGTGATCAGCAGATCACTGATGCCATGCAGGTCTCCTGCAGACCTTTCAGTGTATCTACTTTCTTGTACCTTGCACAAGGAAGCCGCTACATGAACTACCACAGAGCTCACAGCGCCATGGTAGTTCATTGAAAACTACAAGCCGACAGCTGAAAAAGGCTGCCAGACCTTGTTGTTTTCCATTCATATAGTGCTGTGAATGATTGACAAGGCTGGGTGGGTGGAGCCCAGCATCGCCACATTTAAAAAAAAATGTTGACAGCTAGCGGGTGGAGAAGAACCTCCCTGGCTGGCACAGCGGGGATCGGGGAGGTACGGGGACTGGTGCATTCATAACATGTTACATGTTACATGTTACACCCCGAATATGGGTGTAACATGTAACATTTTATGAAAGGTGAACTTATCCTTTAAGGCCTTAGCACCGTGTATCTCTTTAGTTAGTTCTGTCTGCCAGTCTGTATAGAAATTTTGCTTTAATTTTCTACAATTCTTCATGCAGAAGAAATCAGGCTCAGTTTATTCATGAAGTTATGTAGAGTTATACAGTTATGCTGAGCGGTGGGGGTTAGACATCTTACAGAAGATTATACAGGTCGGATTTCAGCTGTGTGATTTTGCTAAGCAGGCACATCACTGCAATGGGGAATAAGTGTGTTTATGAATTATGACTATGCAGCCCGTATGGCAGGTAAAAATGCTCACATGTGTATTTCATCTGTGTATTTATAATATTGGCTGAAGTTTAGTTTAACTCTATGGCTGAATCTTTTTGTCTCTATAAAAACCTATGTTGTAAAAAAGTATGCTGCAAGAGTATGGCATACATGGAACAACATCTGCAAACAGTTCATTTGACGTGCAGTACCATTATAAACATGAAAGAACTGCTAACCAGGTTGCATAAACATACACAAAATGAACATAAATTGATAACTTGCTAACAACATGATCTTCTACCCACAATCATACAGTGTCCCAATTATACTATGTACTGAGAGAGGGGACATGTAGAGAGAGACCCTCCTTGCTCTCTAAATTGGAACAAAACTTGAATAAATCTTTTTCATCTGAAGAATTGAGAAAATGTTTTATATAAAATTATCGTAAAATATCTTTGCCTTCATCTTTCCAGGAAAAAATGCTCTCCTATCAATGATTTCTGGTTCCATTACCAAAATCAAAAAAGGCATATTAAGACATTAGCTTTTGGCGACACATGTGGCCATATTCTGTCACTGGAAGTCAACCTCTCCTCCACTTATTTTGGAGTGGTTCCAGATAGTCAATAATACTATTTTATTAAAGACCTTGGTAGCAGAGGGCAGCAACGATGCTGAAACGTCTCACACCTTATGGACATGTTGGAGAGTATAAAGATGGGCTCTATCCCTGCTGTAATGTGCTCCCCTGAGTACATCTGGTTAGACTCTGTAGATTACATTTTAGCATTCTACCACTATATGCACACCTGCAGTCTTTCTTATGCCGCGTACACACGGTCGGACTTTTCGTCTACAAAAGTCCGACAGCCTGTCCGACAGACTTCCGGCGGACTTCCGGCGGACTTTCCGCGGACTTGCAGCAGACTTTCTAACGAACGGACTTGCCTACACACGACCACACAAAAGTCCGACGGATTCGTACGTGATGACGTACACCGGACTAAAATAAGGAAGTTCATAGCCAGTAGCCAATAGGTGCCCTAGCATGGGTTTTTGTCCGTCGGACTAGCACACAGACGAGCGGATTTCGGGGTCCGTCGTAGTTACGACGTAAAGATTTGAAGCATGTTTCAAATCTAAAGTCCGTCGGATTTGAGGCTAAAAAAGTACGTTGAAAGTCCGGAGAAGCCCACACACGATCGGATTACCAGCCAGCTTTAGTCCGTCAGCGTCCGTTGGACTTTTGTAGACGAAAAGTCCGACCGTGTGTACGCGGCATTACTCTTTACCTGTTCGTTATTAATACATAAATTGAAATTTGAACATTACAATCACAGAATTCTGTTATGTTTCTGAATATTCCCTACATCTCTTGCCCCTCCTCCTCCATTTTTTTTTCATTCCCCTTATTATTTATTGAACTAAAAATGAACATAAATACCTGAAATAAATAAATAAATAAATAAATAAATACCTTTACTCCACTGAGTCCTGGAAATCCACTATCACCCTAAGGATAAAAATGAATAAAGATTCTTTATCTGAGTAGGACATTTACCAGATACAGTTCTTCATTTAGGTATTCAAACTAATTACAGTAAAATATAGACAGATTTTATTACGGTATAAGATACAAAAATGTCCCAAATAAAAATGAGCTAACATCATGACTAGTAGCAATAATTGAATACATGGTTGTACCCAGGTCTTTTTTATGTACTGGAATGTTCCAGAACTTTGTACTTGCATCTTCTGACACTGGTCCTCTACTCCAAGCTACGTTTCAGTAGAAGCTACTAAGCATTATGGTTCACTCTAGCCGCAGTGTGGCAGTTAGTTCAGTCTGGCTGATCAGGAAACAGTTCTCCCACTACCTGGTACAGGACTGCTTCCTTTATCTACCCTTCAACACCTCCAGCATGCAATGATCCATCAATATCCCCTGCTCCCACGTACTTTGCTGTGCCCAAGGACGGGATCCACTGCTGAGTGGAAGAGTGAAGCCAGAGGCGACAGAGCCTGGCGAGCCTGGATCACATTGTAAAATCACTATCCTGAGCAGCTAGCCTTCTGGACTCCAGATTTGCTTCCTAAAGAAAATACCTGAATACCTAAGCCTACAGAGGAGGAGGTAGAGGGAAGCTTATGAATGTAAGGGGGATGAGGAGGATCTTATATCTGGGGAGAATTTTTAAATGGAGGCAATAAGGGGGATCTGCTATCCACAGGACACTACTAGCCCACTAACACAATGGCCACCATAGTTGCCCGCAGCTTAAAGAGATCATTATCGAACACATGAATTGACTCCAGGAGATATTGCATTAATCACCTCTCCATACAGTATGTATATTTTACCGGTTTGTTTTTACTGCAAAATAAATAGCACAAGATTTAAGTTAAATCAGTTATTTTATGGTATTTACCGTTGCTCCTTTTTGGCCAGTTTTTCCAACGCCAGGCTTTCCATCTTCTCCCTTTTAAAACATGCAAGGTTCTAAATTTCATTAAAACATTTTGAGGAACACAGATGTTTATATATCTAGACCATTCCTGTTGGTTAATAGAAATGTATAGTATTTTTTTAGATATACTGTACATGTACATATAAAGGAAACAGATTAAAGTAAATTATCTCATTTTTGTCTAATAATATTTCAAAACATTTTTCTATGTATCTTCAAATCTATATGTATAAATAGGCAATATATGCCCATTACAGAAACAGGCTATCTTTCTTGCTTTGCAGGGTTACAAAATGGTTGTGCTTTACTGCTCCTTTTTACAATGCAAGTCTAGGCCATGCACCTACTGTGTGTCTGATATACGTGGGCTGAATTACTAAAGGAGTTGATATTCTTCACAAAATAAAATGTATGAACATATTCACTTAATTTGTTCAGTAATAATAAAAAGCAAATTCCTGTTCACTTTCAATACCCAATAACGTGCAGGTGAAAAAGTAAACATGCATTTTCTTCTCAAGACTGGATAACTGAAGTAAGTATCCACACAATCAGCCACTTTATCTCACTAAACTCTTCTGCGTCAAGGAGCTAAGCTTTGTAGAAAATCTTCAGCATGTAGCACACTTTAGAGCAGGGGTAGGCAACCTTAAAGAGGTGGAGATCTACCTGGCCAACATGGGAGAAGTCAAAGATCACCGGATGTTGCCCAGTGTCGCTTCCTCACACCTGAGTGAAACCTCTAATTGCCATACAACTGCGTCTCAATCCCATGCATTGCGTGGCAAGCATGGGTTTAAATCAGGTGGTGACATATTACCTGCTTACCACCTGTCAAATACACTCAAATTGCTTTTCAGAGAGGCAGCAGTGCCTGTCGATGAGCCCTTAGTTGCATTCTGCAGCGGCACCCTTAAGATTCGTTTACACATAAAGTGAGTCCGGTTGAGTTTACTGCCCCAAGCCTTACCCCCTTTAGCTGCTGAGGCAGCAGCCATAGGTGTACACATGCCACACCAAGAATTAACCCCCCTGTTGATTTTGGTGGTTGCTACCACTTGCCAATCTCAACCCATTCAAGTAAATGGGGCCACCATGCAAGCAGCCTGCAATTGCATGCTTCTGCTGTGTCCAAGGGGTTAAAGCAGGTGGCGAGAAGGCAACACAATGCTGCCTGCTTTAACCCCTTGTTTGCTGTACTGCACAAGGTTGCAGGGTGGCCTCATTCACTTGAATGGTTTATGCTTGGCGGGTGCTTTAGCCACGAACCATGACAGGGCATATAACCCCTGCTGCAGCTGCAACATGTGTACACCCTGGCCACTGCAGCTAAAGGGGGTGAGGTTGGGGCGGGGTTGGTAAAAACATCCCTTAACCATAGGGTTTTACCACCCCCCAAAATGCAAATGTAAATGAACCCTTACTGTTCTGTGCCCCCTAATATGTTGCTTTGACACTGATGTTCTGCTCTTTACCTGCACCGTGGGTGCAGTGCATTTGCAGCTTTCTTCAGCTATCTGCGGTTTGTCATAGGTTTCTGTTATATCTTGCAGGTGTGGTGCATTTTCTGAAAGTGCACCAAAGCTCCTGCATTCAGAAAGTGCACCAAACCCACAGGATATAATAGAAGTTTATGGCTAAGCACAACAAACCCGCAGGTCAACTGTAGCACATCAGTGTGAAAGCAGCCCTATACTATTATGCCCAGTGAATTGCTTTACACTGACCTGAAGATCTTTTCTTTCTTGCTGGCACCACTCCAGAGACAGCTATCTGTCGTAAGAGGTGGAGTGCAGTTGGTATCACTCCGCATGAGACAAGAGCCAGCACTACAGAGGAGGCATCGGCTTATGTGGCTCTTGCTCTCTACTACACCTCCAGCTTTACAAGTAGTCCCTCTGCATTGCACTCTGTTTGATGCTCTGGGATGGAGGGTCAGCAAGTCCAGACTGTGATCTACCAGTCATCCGACTGCGATCTACTGGTAGGTCACGATCTACAGGTTGCTGACCCCCGCTTTAGAGTGTTTTGGGTAAGTAGCCCCAGTTCACTCTGTGGTTCCATTTGTAGGTCCATCAGTCACTTCTGTGTCCTTTGGTGACATATAGACCAGTGGTGGAAACCACAGGGGAGAGTTGGGGGACTCTGAAATCTGACACTTCTGGAAATGTCAAATGTTGGACAATATCATTTGTTTGTAGTCTTGGACACAGTGGAGAGTGTTTAACATGCCTGTAAAGTTTTGTTGATGTCTGCGCACCCAATAAAGAAATTTCCTTCCAACATCAACACAAGCAGCATTAAAATCACCTTTTTAGTAGAAATTAATTAGAACCTCTGTCTGCAAATACTTTTATTTAAATAAATACATATTTATTATTATCTCTAACCACAAGTCCTCTTTGTCCACTTGGTCCAGGGCTTCCACTTTCACCAGTATCTCCAGGTTCTCCCTGCCAAAAAAAAAAAAAAAGTTTTATATTATTTTATATAAGGCATAATGGTTTTTGACACACATTACTGTTTTACATAGTTACCCCAAAAGAGTTTAATAAATTCTAGCTTATGAACTTGTTCCGTAAACTCTTTTCCCAACCAATTATTTTTTTTGTTTTTCTTATTGTGCAATTATCTTCTGTTTAGTGAGAAATCATTATCTATTCCCTACTTTTGATCTCCTTCATAAATTTCCATGAAACTAGCAATTTCATGAGAATTTATGAATATAACTAATATCTCACAGGAACTTTATAACCTTCCATCTCTGTTTATCACTCTTTCGACATTATCGTCATTTCCTTATTCTTTCTCCACTGCTTTTCCTGATTAGCTTTTCTTATATATAACTTTACAGTGTCTATTTATCCTAGCTAATTATAATTTTTTAATTCTCTCATTACTTTTTTTCCTTATTTCAGATAATTTCCTAACTAAAGAAAAATGTCTGTCCCCACTATAAAATCCCTGAATGTTTCACTACTTTTGCAGTTTGTACATCTCCACTGGCACCATGCAAGGAAGACATCATGCACGTTACATGCTCCAGTGTCTAATGATATAATTCCATGGCTCTGCTCCTTATTAGCATATATTTACATTTGGGGCACATGTTCTACCACCAGGTCTCCCCTAGATGCTTAAAAATTTTTTTTTCATTGTATTATTGGCTGTAGTAATCCTGTATTTCTCCTTTATTAAAAAGCCAGTGGCTAAATAATCCATTCATATAAACCAGGAAAACTGTATCTACAAAAACCAATAAACACAAAAGATAATGTATTTATTTGTTTCATATGCTTTCACTTCACTTTTCATATGCATTGTTTTTGTCCATCCCTTCTTTTGCTTGCCAACTCATAATTACATATATACAGTATATACAGTCACCGGCCACTTTCCACCCTGCTAGTACCGGGTTGGACCCTCTTTTGCCTTCAGAACTGCCTTTATTCTTCATGGCATAGATTCAACAAGGTGTTAGAAACATTCCTCATAGATTTTGGTCCACTTTGACATTATGGCATCACACAGCCCCTGCAGATGTGTCGGCTGCACATCCATGATGCAAATCTCCTGTTCCACCACATCCCAAAGGTGCTCTATTGGATTGAGATCTGGTGACTGTGGAAGCCATTGGAGTACAGTGAACTCATTGTCATGTTCAGGAAACCAGTTTGAGATGATTTAAACTTAGTGACATGGTGCATTATCCTGCTAAAAGTAGCCATCAGAAGATGGGTACACTGTAGTCATAAAGGGATGGACATGGTCAACAACAGTACTCAGGCAGGTCGTGGCGTTTAAACAATGCTCAATTGATACTAAGGGGCCCAAATGTTGTATGAAAATATCCCCCACACCATTACACCACCACCACCAGCTGTTGTTTACGCCCAATTCTGACCCTACCATCTGAATGTTGCAGATGAAATCTAGACTCATCAGACCAGACAACGTTTTTCCAATCTTCTATTGTCCAATTTTGGTTTCCTGTTCTTAGTTGGCCGGTGTGGCACCCAGTGTGGCCTTCTGCTGCTGTAGCCCAGCTGCTTCAAGGTTTGATGTGTTGTGCATTCAGAGATGGTATTCTGCATACCTTGGTTGTAACAAGTGATTATTTGAGTTACTGTTGCTTTTCTATCAACTTGAACCAGTCTGCACATTCTCCTTTAACCCCCAACATCAACAAGGCATTTTCCTGCACACAACTGCCATTCACTGGATATTTTCTCTTTTTCGGACCATTCTCTGTAAACCCTATGATGGTTTTGCATGAAAATCCCAGTAGATCAGCAGTTTTTTTAAATACTTAGACCAGCCAGTCTGACACCAACAACCATGCCATGTTCAAAGTCACTTAAATCCCCTTTTTTCCCCATTCTGATGCTTGGTTTGAACTTCAGCAAGTCGTACTCACCATGTCTAGATGTATAGAGCATAGAGTGTATATTTATTTATTTATTTACAAAATGGCAAAATCCTTCTCATTGCTTTATTATTAATATTTTTGCTTTTTGCCATTTGTATTATTATTATTTACAGTTGAGGAAGATATAATTTACGTGTATTCTTTTTATATTTTCCATTTCTCATTTTTACACAAATGGGATGTCTTTACCAAGTATATTAGAGCTCTTAGAATCCAGGGTAAATATCAATTTTATTCACCATACTCTGTTGCATCTTTAACAGTTGCTACATCACAGCAGGCATGCAAACAAAACAGTAAACACTACCAGACAGATTTTTCAAATAATAATAATATCTATAAGAAATCATACCGAAAAACATCAACCAATGTATTTTTTTGGGATAGCCACCATCCATTCATCTTAAAAGTGGCATCCCAAGGGAACAGTTTATTACAGGCATACCCCACTTTTAAGTACGCAATGGGGTTTATTTACTAACGCTGGAAATTGCAAAATCAGGCTCACTTCTGCATAGAAACCAATGAGCTTCCAAGTTTTATTACAAAAGCTTAATTGAACAAGCTGGGTTTAGAAGCTCATTGGTTTCTATGCAGAAGTGTGCCTGATTTTGCAATTTCCAGCGTTAGTAAATAAACCCCATTGTGAACTTAAAAGTGGGGTATGCCTGTAGTACATAAAGGAACTGTTTGACCAATAAAGAATTTAAAAATGACTGCACTATGGAACTACTTCAGTTAACATTAAAACAGCTTTGTATAATGCCAAAAATAAGGAGAAGGATTGAAAAAATAATCAGAATGACTGAAAATGTCTTGGCACAGTCAAATAATAGGCTGCATATCACATTTGTAGCATACTGTCCAAGTACTGACCAATTTTCTTACAAGATGAGGACTTTTTTGGAAGTTGTTTTAGTTTTGGATAGTGTGGAGAGGAATTAGAGCACATGTCAGGTTTTTAATCCTGTCTGTGTCCCCATTAGGGAGATTCACCCTGTCTATTTGTCCTGCTTACTGTTATCATTGAAAGTGAAGTAAAAAAAAATCCTACATTTTGGGTTGTCCCCAGAACAGGAATAGAGGGGAAATCTTCCTATGGGGACACTGGTTCTGGTGACAATCAGCAAATCTCTCTATTAGGAGGAATTTCCTTTCTGTTTTGGCTATGGGACTGGAAGTGAAGATAAATTTTCCCAATGGGACACAGATGGCAAAAAAGTGACAGGGGTTATAACTTTCCCTTACTCTATTCAAAATAAAATAAGTAATAATGATTAATCAATATCACCAATCAAAGAGTCAAAGTAAACTGTGACATATTAGAGCATAAGCATTTTGAAATGAAGAGAAAAAATACAAAGAGCAACAATGGCTGGCTGCTAAAACCTCACAGGGAATCATATGCTGTTGTCACTGCAAAGCATTACAGCATATGCCAATGATAAAAGATTTCACAAAACCTAAAGCTGGGTCTATGATACATACTGAGTAATTTAAAAACTGTAGCACAACTACAACCATTGGGGGTTATTTACTAAAGAAAATCCACTTTGCACTACAAGTGCAAACTACACGTGCAAAGTGCACTTAAAATTGCACTGGAAGTGCACTTGGAAGTGCAGTCACTGTAGATCTGAGGGGGACATGCAAGGAAAATAAAAAACAGCATTTTAGCTTGCACATGATTGGATAATAAAATCAGCAGAGCTTCCCCTCATTTCAGATCTTCCCCTCAGATTTACAGCGACTGCACTTCCAAGTGCACTTTCAGTGCAATTTCAAGTGCACTTTGCACTTGTAGTTTGCACTTGTAGTGCAAAGTGGATTTGCCTTTCGTAAATAACCCCCAATGTGTTGGAAAGACAATTGGACAAAGGAAAAAGATTTTTGAACATGTAAATGATGTCAATTTGTGTATGGGAGAAATGATGCGGGTAAAGCAGAATGATTACAATACTGGAGGCTACAAATTTTAAAATAAGGCCACAGAAATAGAAATTTGGATACAAAACTGCTGTATACTGGAGCAAAAATAGATATTTTCCCTGGATTCTAAGAACCATAATGAACTCAATGGGGTTGATTTATTAAAGGCAAATAGGCTGTTTATTCGCTTAGCTTAGTGATTGTGGTGAAAATTCACTTTGGAAAAAATACCCAAACAGGAAAATTTAAAAATTCACAGTATTTGCACATTATTGGTTGTCAGACGTCAGCATAGCTTCACCTCATTCACTAAAGTAAGGAAAAATTCCCTTGCACAGTGAACAGTCTATTTGCCTTTAGTCAATCTCATGAAAAGCTTCACTTACCTCCCGTTTTTGTAAAACTTTAGAAGGGCAAAAAAAATAAAAAATAAGCAATATTTATATCGTTCTAAACTGTAAATAATAATAGTAAAAAAAATAAAATGAAGAATTTAAAAATGATAAATTTGTATGTTTACATATACATAATTAGGAATAGGTAGGCAATATAGGGCACAGATAAAAACAAGGCACAGTATAAGTAAAGTAAAAGCATATGAAATAAATAAGTTATTTTTTTTTTTTTTAGATACACATTTTTTTGATACAGGTAGATCACATGGCCACTGGGAAATAAAAAAGGAAGAATGCATGATGACTACAGCCAATAATTCAATGTTAAAAAAGGAATCTGAATAAGATTTAGTTATTTAGTGGGGACTAGGTAGTAGAACATATACCCCAAAATAAGTACAATATCTCTGCATGCTCCACTTGTAAACATGCAATAATAAGGGGCAGAGCCTAGAGAATTATATCACTGGACATTGACATACATAACAAGCATGATGATATCATTACCTGGCACCAGCGGCTATATAAGACAGACGTCCTGGCAGACCTGTGGCCATATTTATTGTACACTGTGTGTCACAGCACTTGGGTACAAAACACTAAGCACACATAATCTCAGATAAAGCTTCAAAAGTGGAGAAACTTGTAGGGTATGGTGGGGAGAGAAAAGTTTTTGGTTAGAAAGGGACCTGAGATAAGACAGAAAGATAATAAGAGATCTGGAAAATGTAAGAAGCTAGAATAGATAGCGACTGGAAATGTATCATATAAGAAAAGATAATCAAGAAGTTAGAGCTCTGAAGTTCCAGTGAAACAGTTACAACAGAAGGAAATTGCTATTTACATGAGCAATTATACAAGAGGAGAAATAAGGGAACTAGATAATGGTCTCTTCCTAAACAGAAATTGATTTAACACTAAAACACACACAAGATAAACTGCTGGGAAAAGATTTTATTGAATAAGAATACAATTTATGTTTTATTAAACTCTGTTGGAGTAGACTCGCAAATTAGTAATGTACATCAAAACTGATTATCACGAATGCTGCTGCCAGACTCAATAACATTAGCAACCGGTCTACCACTCCCTTTGCCAATCTTTCCACTGCCTTCCAGTTGCCCAACAAAAAAAAATCTAAATACTAACAACAACATACAACGTCATTTACAACTCTGCCTCAAGCTATGTCACCAATCTTGTCTCAATATGTCACCCAAACTATCCTCTCTGCTCCTCCCAAGACCTCCTGCTCTGATGGTTGCCTCCAGGACTTCTCCAGAGCCTCTCTGATCCTCTGGAACTCTCGACCCCAATCTGTCCAGCTATCTTCTTACTCTGCCTACTTTTAGGTGATCCTTGAAAACTCATCTCTATCCTGCTTTCAAATAACAACTGAATTTTCTATTGCTCCCATCAGCTCACTCCTCACAGTTATTACCCTATGTTCCTCTTGCCCCTCCCTATTCGGTTGTAAGCTCCCATGAGCAGGGTCCTCCTAACTGTCTTGTATTAAATTGTATTGTTACTGTACTGTCTCCCCTTATATTGTGAAGTGCTGTTGGTGTTATATAAATCCTATGGAATACTACTACTACTACTACTACTATTAATAATAATTACGTTTTATATTAAGTATTTGAAATATATTTAAAATATAAATATACAGTAAAAGCGTGCGTTTTGTAAAAGGAATACAATTCCAACAGAAAACAGTATGGCTTAAAGGAGTTGTAAACCCTCCAGGTTTTTCACCCTAATATGTTCTATGCATTATTTTATATATTCTTTGCCATTGTTTTACCTATAGAGTTGTGCATTGCTTGACTTGACTTTGCAGGCTTTGTATTGTGAAGATCAGCCGTACCTATGACATTTTGTGCTTGATTCTCAGCACTGAAGCTTTGGTCTCTTCAGTGAACACCTGACCTCATTAGCGAACTAAAAACTGTGGCCAGTGCTTTAAGTTTGATCAATAGGTGGGGGAGATTCACATTGAGGCGTCGGCGGTAAAGCGTCGCTATTTTTAACAGCGCTTTACCCTCATTTTAGCAGTGCTTTTAGGCTAAAAAAGGGTTAATTACGCCTGTAAAGCACCTTTTCTATCACTCCAGTGTGAAAGCCCGAGGTAGCGGTACGCTGGCAGGACGCTAAAAAAAATTCCTGCAAGCAGCATCTTTGAGGCGCTTAAGGAGCGGTTTTTACACCGCTCCTAAAGCGCTCCTGCCCATTGAAATCAATGGGCAGCGCCACCGAAGCGCCAACAAAGCGCTGCAGAGGCGCTTTACAGGCGCTTTGCAGGCACTAACCAGTCAACTTCTAGGTTTGATTGTCAAAGCTTAATTGAACAAGCTGAAGTTAGAAGCTTATTCGTTACTATGCAAAACTGCACCAGATTCTGTGTGCACCAGTTTTAGTAAATCTCCCCCGATGTGTCTGTTTGCTCATGACTTACACTGCTCTAGCATCTGCCCTGTCTTTTGTTGGCCGTTCCCCCTGGCAAAACAGAGTTTCCTCCAAACTTGATGGCACATATAAGAAGAACAACTTGTGAAAAGCAAAAAAATATATAAAATAATCTAACTTAGGAAAAAAATAATTGGGGATATAAGGTAAAGTTTTTATCACAGTTTTGTTTAGTAAATGAAAAAAATCAGTTAATTTGAAATAAATAACCTTTTTCCCTTTGGTTCCAGCATTCCCAGGATCTCCTGTGCTACCTTTAGTACCAAAAGCACCCTGAAAATAAATGAAAATAAGAAATTAAATAAATACATAATAATAATAAAACAAAGATTATTTTTTTTGATTTTCCACACACCAACAGTAATATAATATGTAACACAAAAAGCAAAGATAGAAAATGAAAAGGAAGTCTGTAAGTTTAAGATGTGATTTGATTACAAAGCATAGTGAAGGCAGCAAGCTAGACATAGGAATTGTAAAGATAGATAGATAGATAGATAGATAGATAGATAGATAGATAGATAGATAGATAGATAGATAGATAGATAGATAGATAGATAGATAGATAGAAGCATTACGCAAATATTATTTACAATTCCTATGTCCAGCTAGCTGACTTCAGTATTTGGGGGCACATGTTATGAAAAAAATAACATTTTTATGTACTGAAAAAAAACTTACTGGAAGTCCGGTTAGTCCTTGCCCTCCTTTTTCACCTTTAGAACCTTTACTTCCTGCAGCTCCCTGTGGGTGAATAAATATGATATAAAGTGAATTCAAAACATCTTACAGAAAAAGTATTTGATGATAAAATGCAGAGAAATGAACACACATGTGAAAGTGAAGTTTTACTGTGCTTAATGCATAATGTATATCTTATAATTATTACTACATTAAATATTTCCTACTTATTCTTAGTACAGGGAACTCAAATATGTATAGGTTTTATTACAGTGCTGCATGGTCAGTAAATAAGTACATGTGCAGCTAGGTGCCACTGGCTATGTGTCCCCCGATCACCGCCACTGTGCTGCCAGTAGTGAGAGAGAGAGAGAGAGCAGGCTGCAGGTGTTGATGTTGGCTCTTCTCTCGACTATGTTGCTGGCTGTGGGCTGTTTCTTATCCCTCACTGGGATCCATGTGTGGAGAGAGCTGAGAACTTGTGTTTGTGCTTGATCCCTCGCTCGCCCCCCACTGCCGTTGCAACTGAAAGACAGGAGCAGGATCTGTGTAAAATTGCCGCTTGTTCTTCCATTCCCCCTTCCCTCTGGGAAGGAGTGAAGAGGGCAGGGAAGTTAGAGCCAATGCGATCATCAGAAAAGGAGACTTGCTCTGCAGAAGAGCATCATAGGAGTTGTAGTCTTAAAGGGGCACTATGTAATGGAAATTGATAGCTCCAAGAACTACAGGAGCCAAAATCCCTGCACACAGAGAAGGAAGGAGACAGGACTGCTTTTCCTGGGAAAATATAGAGACTGAGGGGTCTTTGCTGGGAGGAACCTGAGCTGCACTGATGTGTTGTCTTTGCTGAGCTTGTACAGAGATCGAGTGCTCTTGCTGTGTCCACCAGAGCCTGAGGACTGAGCCACAGAGGGGTTGCTTGCTGTGCCTTGGGCTGAGAGACCCACTGTCACGAGTGCCTACACCAGAGCCACTGAGACTGGTGAGCCTTGTGAAGATCCAAACAGAGAGACTAAGCCTTGTGGGACCTGATTTTGGAGGACTGCAGACCGCCAGTTGATCTCGATCGGATGTCTATGTACCAGGAGGCGTGAGCATCTGAGCTTATCACAGTACTGACACAGTTATTGCAGGAGGGACTCACTCCCCCTTGTATAACAGCCCACTAGCCATCTGCTGCGCACTTTTAAAGGGACAGCTACAAGTGCACCACCTACAGAAGGGCCCCAACATAAACCAGCCAATGCTGGCAATTAGGTACCAGGTACTTTCAGACACAGTCAGGAGTACCCCTACATCAGGAATGCATACAACAAACTGCTATTCGGGCCCTTTTCCTAGTGTGCACACCTTGATTTTCCTGCCATTATCTAAACTATAGTTGCACTAGTTATAGTTTAATTTAAAATTGCTACAGTTCTATCGATTGCCAGTTTATGGGTCAGTGATCATCCACCAAGTACATACTTTAGGTCTGTTTATCTTCCTGTTGTACGATTTATGCATTCTTTATGCATTCTTTAATTGCATTGCTTTAAGACATCCATTTACCCTACAACCAGTTGACTGGCCTAATTTCTGTGTGTTAATATGGAGTGGTAGCTTACTAACGCTTAAAGTAGTATAATAATATAATAAGACTTACCAATAGGTACTGTAAATATCTCCTAAACGTGCACCATTTAGGAGATATTAACTATATATGCAGCCAATGATGTCATCAGCACATGCGCTCTGAAGAAACGGCCACCCGGGCTGTTCCTGCAGAATCTTGTGCCGTAAAAAGCTGCTCCCCCCACTCATGCATGGGAGTGATGTCATCGCGGCTCTGACCAGTCACACAGCCGGAGTCCGCGGACCCAGAAGGAAGACGGGTGAAGATGGAAGCAGCCTCCAGCGATCACATTGCATCGTTGGAAGGCTTTGTTTTCAGGTAAGTTTTGCAAAACAGAGGGGGGGGGGGGGGCGCTACACATATATTTGAATTTTCTAAATACTGGCATTTTCTAGCATAATAGCTGCATGGAAGATTAGCAACAGAAGTATAGTAGGGCCATCTCAAGTGAGTTAAATAAAAATAAGAAACTCTGTAGACCTAATAAAGAACAACTATTTCTAAGCTCAAACTTGCATGCATTTGTGAAAACTGCAAAAAAGGGGAGATTCCCCATAACTGTATATAGACAACGCATTCAAGTAGAATTATAGCCTCCCATTAAAAAATATGTGCTGAATCAGTTAATGCTTTTTTTAGAATTGAACAAAGTGGTGAGGGGTTTTACCCTCTGTCAGGTTTTATTGCTGTGTCCCTGTAGAGGAGATTCACTTTCTCTAATTCTCTCAATCATCAATATTACCTGAAATGAAAGTGAGGGTAAATCCAATATTTGGAGTTTCCACCAAAATGGGAATAGAGGGGAAATATTTCAATGGGGAAAATTGTTCCTATGACAACAGTCTAAGAGGGGATATACCTCATACCAGAAACATATCCTCTCATTTCCTGACAAGTTTACAGGACAGAAGGTAAAGAAAATCTCCCTAACGAGATACAGATGGCAAAAAAAAGTTTTTGCGTGGGATATGCTTTATTTGCACTTAAAGTTTTCTCTTAGACCCCTTTCACACTAAGGTGCCTGCAAACCGCCTCCCATTCATTTCAGTGTGTCTTTTCACACTGGGGCGGTGTGCTTGCGGGACATTACGAAAAGTCCTGCAAGTAGTATCTATGGGGCGGGTTGGGAGCACTGTATTTAGCGCTCTCAAAACACCCTGCCCATTGAAGTTAATGCGCAGTGCTTCCAAAGCGCCTGAAAAGTGCCGCAAAACTGGACTTTTCACCTTTTCTTACAGGTAAAAAGCGCTCCGCTAGCGGTTGAAAAGCACCACAAAGGCACCGCAAGAATGAGTGGTGCTTTAGCGCTAACGGGGTGAAAGTAGCCTAAGACCCACTGCAAAGTTCCACAAAAAAAAGAAAAACTGTTTATCCTGTCAGTGAAGTCCACCTAATGCAGTCTTCTGTGATGGTGTGGCAACAATGCTGCAATGCTCCTGAAATAAGAACAGAGTTGCCACTCTCACGTAGGGTGTGCCTGCTTTACTACAGTGGCAAAAAAAACAAACTTTTTTTCTTATACGTGTCCAATGTCACTACTGATTCACAAGTCTGTAGCTTGCCAATCAGCACCAGGCCACACTCAGTCCTGCCCACTGCTTTCTGAATTGATAGCACTGCCTCTGTTGTTAAAACACTCCCACTGTGAGCTGCAGTGTCTGGGAGCGGGAGTATGTGAGACACAAATGAAGGAGATTTAGGATAAATCAGGGAAGGTAAATAAAACATTTTGTTTACTTTATGGGGCTTGTACATCACATAGTAACTGGATTTGGCACTTGTTAAGCTGCCCTACAGAAGCCTTTAGCTGTAGTTTAAAAGATGTTACAGCTCATGAGATAAACATTCTTCTACCTCTGGCATGTGTAGGGATATCTAAGATGTGGACACACACATATCCCCAACCAAACAATAGAAAGTGTGCTGTCCTTGTGCTAGGTATAAGTTAATAAATCACATAAGAGACACAATAAAAGTGCATTAAACTAATTATGAACTCATTCTAAATTGACATATCTGTGCAAGTAAAGTCCACATAAAATGTGCAAACACTGCACACAAAAAAAATATATTATACAAAAAAAAAAAAATCAGAGCACCTTTTTGCAATATCTATCTATCTATCTATCTATCTATCTATCTATCTATCTATCTATCTATCTATCTATCTATCTATCTATCTATCTATCTATCTATAGATAGATATTGCAAAAAGGTGCTCTAATTTTCTAAACTTTAATAGTCCCTCTTTCTTTGCTGTGAAGGAATGATGATAGCAAAAGGAATCACAACAAGAGAGGCCCCTTTCACACATACGACTTGTCCCAGGATTTTGTACAGCAAAATCGTATGACAAATCATTCTCCATGATTTTCAATGACTACCATTCATATTGGCACGACTTTAAGTCATGCCGACTTCAAAGTAGTCCCTGCACTACTTTGGTCCATCTTCCATGCAAGTTGTACTCCATGTGCCTCAATGTTAAACCCTCAAGTAGCATTCAGATCGTACCTGAATAATATAGACACGATTTCAGTACGGCTTTGTAAGCACAAGCTGTATGCACAAGCCTCACATGTGACTTTGAAGTCGTATAAGTGTGAAAGGGGCCTAAATAAGCTCCTCATCAGCTTCTCTGATCCCACAAGGGGACCATAGCGGCCATATATACCACAATCTTGCATGCAAAGGTTCCACAATCTCCTAAGCCAAGATAGACTCCATAGAGGAAGTTAAAGTACAGAGAAAAATTCACATAGTGTAGTATTTTCAGCAAAATTTTAATAAAATTATAAAATCACACTTACAATTTTGAAAGAATTACACAGCATGTGTTCCAAACAACACATTTGTTTGTAACACATGAGGTGTAATTTATTCAAAATTGTAAGTTTAATTTTATAATTTTATTAAAAAGTGGGCGGGGAAGTGAGGATAAGAACTTTGAGATTTTTCTTTTTACCTAGCACAAGGATAGCGCACTTTTGAATTGTTTGGTTGGAGCTTGTTACACATCCTGCTCGGATTTCTGATTTAGATGCTGCTGTTCGTTCGATCGAATTGAGTTTTTATTGTTTTTGTTTCACTTTGTTTTTTGTCACTAAGGTTTACAATCTTTTTTGCAAGAGTACAAATATTATCTTGGGTTTAGTAAACATATACACATATGCCTAGGTGCAATGGGTTAGGAGTGGGGACTTTTTTAATTTATTATATTTTAATGTACATTTTTACACTTTTTAAAAATATTTAAACTTTCTCACTTTTCTACTATCACAAGGGGACTAGTAAGCAGTAACAGGTACTCCTTATGGAGACATCAGGGGTCCACTAGGCCCCTGATGCCTCCTCTTCCTCCGGCCAGTGCAGATTAGGAGCAGAGAAAATTCCTGATCTGCTCCTGCCAGCTTTGCCAGAATTATTATTGCGGTGGCCTGGAAGTGTTTAGAAGAAAGCGCTTCTAGGTCTTTCTACACTGAGGAGATCAGTGAACGGAAGGCGGGTTAAATGATAAAACTGACCCTATGAATCCATCCACACATTTGATATGGATGTGGGAATCCTCTCCAATGTGTAACTGTATTCTGACAGCAGGACTCCCCAGAATACACTGATCAGAGCTGCAGCCAATTAGCTGCAAGGGCTGATCGAACGGAAATTTTCGAGAAGGACAATCCATGCAAAGTCAATCGATAAATCGACTTCTCATTGACAGGAACGGCCATAGATAAGTGGAAAGTCAGCTGGTTCCTGCTGAACCGGCCATATTTTGGTCCATTTATGGCCAGCTTTAAAGAGAACAAATTAACAATCTACAAATGAAGTCATGCAATAGGACAGTACAACCAGACTGGTTTTAAATTAGAAAATGGTCCAAGTTTTGTCAGACAGTAATCTCTCTCAGATAATACTTTGAAATGTTTCCTCTCGATTTCAATATTCCCCAAAGGAGCCATTTTAAAAGGGAAAGATTTTTCTTAAACTTCAATTTTTGACTGTTTTATATGAAAAGGTTCACAGCCCTGATTTTACATTTTTACTATCTGATGATGGTAAACTCCAGCCAAAATAATGAAACATTTCCTCCCTAGTTACAGGGAACCTTTAACCTGACACACATACACACACATAATAATTTATTTTTGTGATTTTCGGACAAGTCTGAGAAATGTAATAGTAATTTACTTGTACACGCTAAGCTTTATCCAGTTAATCAGCTGAACAATTTACCTATACTCACAAAAGTTCTCAAATCTCAATGTGCATAATGTCTATACTGTATAGTGTATATATAGTGTATAGTGAGTGTACAACTGGTATGTTTACAGCATATTGCACTGTCCATGATGCCTAACAGGTTGAGAAATTTTATGTATGTAAAGAAAAAAAAATTTTTTTTTAGAGTAGGGAAATGTTAGACCATCTGACAATTTTTTATTGTAGCTTGTGTCCCTACTAGGGATATTTAGCCCCCACCTTATTGGTCCTATTACCAGTGTCACTAAGACAAAGAGTAAAGGGTAATCCTATATTTGAAAGTTGTCTGGACTGTAAAAATTAAAGTCTGCCATAGACGTTTCGAATCTTGGCCAGCTCAGCAGGGTCCAGCTGAGATTCGAGCCATGCATGCATGGGCAGGCTGACTGTCGCAAGTTGATCCATTGATTACTGTGACACCAATGTAATAGGAGCATTTACACCAACCACAAGTGTAAGGGGAAATATACAATGACCTCTACACACTTTACCTTTACACTGACAACCATTGTCGAGCACTGACCACCAATGTAAGGTGACATTTCTACACCGACCACCAATATTAGGGGTGATTTACACTGACCACCAATGTAAAGGGAAATTTACACTGACCACCAGTGTAAGAGCAATTCTGCACTTACCATCAATGTAAAGGGAAATGTACACTGATCACCAATGTAATGAAGAAGTTACACTGACAACCAATGTAATGGGGGATTTTCAATCAACAACCAATAAATAGGGAGGTCTACACTGGCCACCAATGTAAGGGGGGATTTGCACTCACAGAACGATATATACAAAACAATTCTGCGCTGCCGTGAAAAGAAGAAGGGAGGTAAGCAGCTAACACAACCAACAAAGCAAAACAGGGAAAAACACAATAAGTGCAGCGCTATTAAAATGAAAAAACGTCCAATATGGAAACGTTGAACCAACAGTTCCAAGTATATATAATGTGGAGGAGTCATCAGTATATACGTGGGTGGGGATTCTTCAAAGAACCACTTCAAATAAAGATGTATATCAACTGAGGTGAAAACAAACACACCACCACCAAATGTGAAGAGGCTTACCGGATGGAGTGGACCCAAAGGGGCATACGCCAGATTGGGTCGGATAGGCTTAGGTGGTGAGTGACTAAGGATGGCCCAGGAAGGCGATGATGGTGGATGGACCCACGTATTGTTGTATCTCTCAAGGCGATGCAGAAACCCAGAGGAATGAGTGGAACGGAGCTCTCAAGGAGATGCAGGAACCCAGAGGAGTGTGTGGGACGGACCACACATAGTTATCTCCCTCGAAGTGATGTTTAGGGGTCAAAAGGAGTGGGTAGAAAATAGAAAAAAAGGGATGGCCATATAGTGTGAATCTGTTTAAGAAAAAAAATTTATTGAAATAAAAAGATATACACTCACATGTAAATCGATATAAAAACAGCGCTGTGGATAAAATGTGGCGACAGTGGGGTCCTACCCGACGCGTTTCGTCTTCATAGACATCGTCTGGGGGGTTCCCCCCACTGTAGCCACCAAAATATATAGGGGATGCATCTGTGTTAATGGGAATCAGCTCCGTGAATGTAAACTGCACTTCCGGTATCTGGCCAAGATGGCCGCCCGGCGTGCGTTCCAAGCCTCCCTTTGGTTGCAATATGGGCCCAGAAAATAAGTAGTTAAATGGCCACAAAACAGTAAAATTTATAAGAGGATAAAGGCTGGCGGGAGCATGTAATGTATAGTACATACAGGATAGTAATGGTGACAAGTAAGACCGTTCATGAAGAACGGAGGCAGCGCAGTGATGTGCGCGCGCAGCGAGGCTTGTAAACAATACCGCGCATGCGTGTGACGTGCGTGATACGTGTGATGAAAGCGGACCTCAATGGGGAAAATAATAAACATCCCGAGGCTAAACCCGTGGTCCGTATACGTGATAGATGACGTCAGTGCGTTGTTAAGGGAACAACAAAAACCAGGAACTTGAAGACGTCGTTGCCCAGCAACGTAATGCACATACCCAGGAAGGCAAACAGTGACCAGGAAGTGCATGTAGTGGCCCCAAATAAAAAAATAATTGTATATGGGTGCGTGATATTTAAGAAATATATATGGAATACGGTAGTAAATCAATAAACGTGTGTATGTACACCTGTTATATGTACACCGGTTATAAATCGATAAACGTGTATAAGTACACCTAAGGTGTCACAAAGCAGTGACATATAATGCCATAAAAACTCAAAAAATGGGAAAAAGGAGAACCAACTCGCCTGAGACCGTATGAATGTGCACAATTATGGAGTGGATTCCCATAATAATGAATAAAAAATACAAAAATAATATTCACTGTATGTACATATGAAATGAAGGCAATACACTAAAATGTGCAATTAAAATATGCATGTACACTACCAGCCTTTATCCTCTTATAAATTTTACTGTTTTGTGGCCATTTAACTACTTATTTTCTGGGCCCATATTGCAACCAAAGGGAGGCTTGGAACGCACGCCGGGCGGCCATCTTGGCCAGATACCGGAAGTGCAGTTTACATTCATGGAGCTGATTCCCATTAACACAGATGCATCCCCTATATATATTTTGGTGGCTACAGTGGGGGGAACCCCCCAGACGATGTCTATGAAGATGAAACGCGTCGGATAGGACTCCACTGTCGCCACATTTTATCCACAGCGCTGTTTTTATATCGATTTACATGTGAGTGTATATCTTTTTTATTTCAATAAATTTTTTTCCTTAAACGGATTCACACTATATGGCCATCCCTTTTTTTCTATTTTCTACCCACTCCTTTTGACCCCTAAACATCACTTCGAGGGAGATAACTATGTGTGGTCCATCCCACACACTCCTCTGGGTTCCTGCATCGCCTTGAGAGGTCCGTTCCACTCATTCCTCTGGGTTCCTGCATCACCTTGAGAGATACAACAATACGTGGGTCCATCCACCATCATCGCCTTCCTGGGCCATCCTTAGTCACTCACCACCTAAGCCTATCCGACCCAATCTGGCGTATGCCCCTTTGGGTCCACTCCATCCGGTAAGCCTCTTCACATTTGGTGGTGGTGTGTTTGTTTTCACCTCAGTTGATATACATCTTTATTTGAAGTGGTTCTTTGAAGAATCCCCACCCATGTATATACTGATGACTCCTCCACATTATATATACTTGGAACTGTTGGTTTAACGTTTCCATATTGGACGTTTTTTCATTTTAATAGCGCTACATTTATTGTGTTTTTCCCAGGATTTGCACTCACCACCAATTTAAAGGGGGCGTCTACGTGGACCACCAATGTAAGGGAGGATTTGAAACTGACCACAAATGCAAGTTTGGATTTTTTTACCTGTTACCAATATAAAGAGGAGTTTCTACACTGGACAGCAATGTAATAGGGATTCACAATGACCACTAATGTAATGGGGATTTATACTGACCACTAATGTAATGGGAATTTACACTGACCACTAATGTAATAGGAGCATTCACAGTAACCACCAGTGTAAGAAGGGATTTACACTGACAACCAATGTAGGGGGGACCTTCACACTGGCCACTAGTGTGAATGAAAGGATTGTACACCAGCCCCAATATAATGAGAAGATTTACACTGACCACCAATGTAACTGAGACATTTAGCCTGCGTTCACATTTGTGTGTGTGAGAAATGCATGCAAAATCACTTTCCTGACACCACAGAAACGTGCTGCCCTTCAGCAGATACACAGCAGTGCCATCAATTGTTAATTACACCCTCACCCATCTGCTGATATGTGTGTATTCACATGCACCAAAATTCACGGTGCTGTGGCATCATGTTATTTTGAAAAAGGGTGTCTCCTCCAATTTGCTTACCTTTGCAGAACAGGCTTATGTTAGGCTTAATGACCATAGCTGAAGGCAAGACTTTCAAGCATGCCCCTTTACCTCCCCAGTGGGCAGCATTTAACAGAGGTGATGGTGGGTATGACCTCAGGGGGGCATGATATACATATGAATGCCGCCTCTATTTACATATTGATGCCACCAGTCCGCGGCTTTTTACATATTAATGCTGACACTATTTACATATCAATGCGAGTTATTTACATGTAAACATAGGGTCTGCAGGTGGGTCAATAGAGCAGATCTGGGCAGCATTAGTAACAGTAACTTCACACTGAGATATCGGGAAGCAGCACGGGACTAAAACTTTAAGGGAATTTAAACTGGGATAGTTGGCAAGTATGAGGCAGCTGCTTTGGGCCCCACTACAATGATGGGGCCCAGGGCAGCTGCCCCTTTTGCCTTGCTTTAAAGATGGCCCTGGGTCCCGCTATCAAAATACAATGGCATTTGCGTGGATGAAGGAGTCTGTGCATTTTCTTTTGCTCAACCCACTGGCTGATCAAAATAAACTATTCATCTATGACCAGCTAAAAGCCTGTGGACCACATCCAGCTCACTGCAGGTTTTAGCTAGCCCTCAACCCCCTCCAACCCACTTCCAAACCCTGTAAGGGGGACTCTGATGGGGACCCTGATGTAATGGGGATTATGATGGGGATTCTGAAGTAAAGGGAACCTGATTTAAAAGGGACTCTGATGGGGACCCTGGTATAAAAAGGAATCTAATGGGCACCCAGATGTAAGGAGAACTCTGGTGGGGATTTTTTTTTGGTCCACAAACATGTGTAAAAGATACAAAATGGCCCTCATACTGAAAAATTTGGAGACCCCTGTTTTAAAATGGTGGTTGGTAATTTTTTCTTCTGATTTTAAATATAGATATGCATATTCATTTAAACTTGAATCCTTTCACATTCCTTACATTCTCTGCAGGCTGCAGAAGGAGGGTAAGGCAGCCCATACATTGTTCATTTTTTTTTCTCAATCAACCAGCAGGTTGAATGTAAAAAAATGACCAGAATCCTTCCTGCTGAGTTATTGTATTCTGACAGTGGGGGGACTTGCCTGGTGTCAGACTACATTGATCATTGCTGCAGGCTATATCGATCAGTAGATCAACTTCTGTACAACCAGCCTGCCCATACAGGCATCAAAATTCAGCCAGTCCCTGCTGAAGCAGCCAAATTTCAATCCATGAATGGCCCGCTTTAATCTGTCAACTATTAAAACTTTTCGTTTAATTCTATGTTATCCTGACCAGGGCTGGTGCAAGGATTTTTGACATTCCAGGTGAAACCTAATTTTGCTGCCCCCCTTGCTCTGCCCCCTTTGCCCGAGCATCAGTGTGGTAGGAGCCAGCGCTAGAGGAAGCCTGAGGCTGCAGTAGAGAGCACTGATCATAGAGGTGCGCAGGGGATGTTTCCTTACGTTCCATCAGGACATGTCCTCCAGTGCTGCGCCTCGCTAATGACACTACAGAGCGGCTGCCTGAGTAACATGCAGCATAGGCATCTCCCTGTGCACGCTTTATCCCAGCAGCGCCCTCTAGAGGTAATAACTTTTATTACAGAGGTATTTACTGTATAATACAGCACCGAAAACTTACATAGCACAGAGACGGAGAGTAGGGAAATCAGCGGCCGGGCGCCCTAGGCAGCAGTGCACCCTAGGCGGCCACGTAGTTTGCCTAGTGGTAGCACCGGCCCTGATCCTGACTAAGGTAGCCCTGTTTATGAGTGTCTGTGCTCAGCACTGAGCTTAGGCAGCAGAACTAATGGCCTTACAGCTTGACACTCTCACACTTGTAGCACCCACTAGGTAGGTGCTAGAGATAGGGTTTTGCAGGATAGGTAAATTTAGGCAGGCCTGGCTGTCAGCCAGGCCTGATTGTTTTGATCTGATCTGGGCTGGGAGTGGCTCAGGGTAGCAGCTGGTGACTCACAGGCAGCATAATCTGAGACCTCCCTCTTCTTTCTAGAGTTTGCTGGAAAGTTCTGTAAAAAGAGGAGGAGAGGTGGAGATGCCTGGGGTGTTTTAGGGAGCCCTGACCAATCCCCAATCTGGATTGGCAGGGGGCTGGCCTCCTTAAATACTCAGGGTCAGCCCAGTTGGGGAGGAGTTGTTGGTCGGAATAGTGGGAGTGAGAGAGTGTTGAGGCTGTCGGGGCCTTTGACGGAGCTCCCCAGTCTGCAGGGGATAACCTTGGGCCTGGGCTCGGGTGCAGTTGGGACAAACTTCAAGAACACATGAAGAGATCCGGGACTGGAGGCACCAGAGAGATAAAAAGAGAGGACAGCGGGAGAGTGCACTGCTGAGAGAATCCAGGGAGGACAACTGGTTGCAGCCAGGAGGGCCCCTAAATGAGGCACAGTCAGGAGGACTGGGGGGGCACGCCTGAGAGGACTGGGAGCTTGGAGTCTGAGATGGGTGCAGATTTAGAAGTGTGAACTGTAGTGGAAGGGGCAGTGGAGAGAGGCAGCTGCAGCCAGGAGGGCTCAGTAGCTTCATGTAGGGCAGCTAGCACCAGAGACTTTCTATTTTGCTACACTATGGGGGCCCGTCGTCCCTGCCTGCAAAGGGCAATTGCTAAGGCCTGGCTGAGTCAGTGTCAGGCCTAACCACTTTGTGCTAGCTGTGCCTGAAGATTAGAGAGGAAGCGATGTGCAGGAGGAGAAAGACATGAAGATTAGAGAGGAAGCGATGTGCAGGAGGACAAAGACATGAAGATTAGAAAGGGAAGCGATGTGCAGGAGGAGAAATGGAGTGTATATACTGGACTGTATATAGTTGCCCCAAGCAAGTTTTACCAATTCTACTGGGCATCCCATACTTCCCTTACCCCTACCAAGTTCAATCCCCTCAATAAAACAAAAAAGACAAAAACAAAGTGCATTAACTGTTCTATGTCTCTGAGTGTTTGAGAGGTGAATGCCGGGCTGGCCAGGGTGACAGACAGACCACAATTCTTAGCAGCCCCTGTGGGGGTCCTGATACACATGGATAGTGGGAAAATATATTAAAAATAATCATGTAATCTCTAAAATGTGAGGCTACGCTACAATTTATTAGTAGAGACTCATATTAGGACAAATGCGCGTTAATGACTGGTTCTCTTTAAAGGATTATCACTTTTAGGTAAATAAAATGTACACAGGAATACTTTGTCTTTAAAAGCAACTAGATCTGACAGAATATAACAAATATAACCAAACATCTGTTTCATTTTGCCTAAGGGATTATGAATAGCAGATGTGGTGACCAAATTTGGCATCCTTTCGCATTATATTGGCTGTAGAATAGAGTATAATAAAATACTGTGAAGTGTCATAGGGGTTTACAGCAGGGGCATTGCTAGGTGGCAAAAAGACCAGGGGCTTCAGCCTGAAGTCCGAGCCTGGCACCGGGGGGATGTTACCTACCTGACGCGCACTGACCTAAATGACGTGCACTGACCTACCTGACACACACTGACCTACCTGACACACACTGACCTACCTGACATACACTGACCTACCTGACACGCACTGATCTACCTGACACGCACTGACCTACCTGACATGCACTGACCTACCTGACATACATTGACCCACGCTGACCTACTTGACACACACTGACCTACCTGACACACACTGACCTACCTGACACGCACTGACCCACACTGACCTACCTGACATACACTGACCCACACTGACCTACCTGACCCGCACTGACCTACCTGACACGCACTGACCTACCTGGCATACACTGACCTACAGTGACCTTCCTGACACACACACTGACCTACCTGACATACACTGACCTACCTGAAACACACTGACCTACCTGACACACACTGACCTACCTGACATACACTGACCTACCTGAAACACACTGACCTACCTGAAACACACTGACCTACCTGACATACACTGCCCCACACTGACACGCACTGACCAACCTGACCAGACTTCAGATGACCTGACCTTCTCCTGCAGCTCAGCCGTAGTGTGCGGTGCGCCCATCACAGTAGAGTAGTAGACAGCAGGCACTCCAAGCAGCCAGAGCCAGAGCCATGACACAGGACAGAACAGGAGAGAAGAGCCGCCCGCCCGAGCGCTAAGTGGGGATCTTCTCACAGTAACGCGGCGTGGCGGCCGCATTGTAATTTCCACCTTCTGGAGACTACAGTGCCTATGATGGACGTCACATGTCCCACGGTCCCGGCATTGGACCAGTGGGATGTCCATTATAGGCGCTGCAGGCTCCAGAAGGCGGGACCTGCTAAGTCACTCGGCCACGCTCGGGGCCAGATCGAGCCCGCTCAGCGGCGGCGCTCGAGCTCGGGGCTAATAACATAATTGTGCATGCCCGAGACCCGGGGATTTTTGGGGACCCCTCAGCCCCCCTCCTGACACCATTTACAGTAACTTTGTTTTAAGCATGTAACATATTGCAGGATCTTATGGAAACACAGTTGACCTCCTGCCAAGGAAATGCTAACTGAAGTGGAGAAAAAAGTTAGGTGAAAAGTTCAGAAGCCATAGACTCTCTACTGTCCAATTAATCAGGGAAAACATGTACGGCATATACAGTATCTCACAAAAGTGAGTACACCCCTCACATTTTTGTAAATATTTTATTATATCTTTTCATGTGACAACACTGAAGAAATTACACTTTGCTGTACACTATTGAGTGTACAGCTTGTATAACAGTGTAAATTTGCTGTCCCCTCAAAATAACTCAACACACAGCCATTAATGTCTAAACCACTGGCAACAAAAGTGAGTATACCCCTAAGTGAAAATGTCCAAATTGGGCCAAAAGTGTCAATATTTTGTGTGGCCACCATTATTTTCCAGCACTGCCTTAACCCTCTTGGGCATGGAGTTCACCAGAGCTTTACAGGTTGCCACTGGAGTCCTCTTCCACTCCTGCCTGACGACATCACGGAGCTGGTGGATGTTAGAGACCTTGCGCTCCTCCACCCTTACCCCCCACCCCATTTGAGGATTCCCCACAGATGCGCAATAGGGTTTAGGCCTGGGGACATGCTAGGCCAGTTCATCACCTTTACCCTCGGCTTCTTTAGCAAGGCAGTGGTCATCTTCAAGGTGTGTTTGGGGTTGTTTTGTTGGAATACTGCCCAGCGGCCCAGTCTCCAAAGGGAGGGGATCATGCTCTCCTTCAGTATGTCACAGTACTTGTTGGCATTCATGGTTCCCTCAATGAACTGTAGCTCCCCAGTGCCAGCAGCACTCATGAAGCCCCAAACCATGAGACTCCCACCACCATGCTTGACTGTGGGCAAGACACACTTGTCCTTGTACTCCTCACCTGGTTGACACCATCTGAACCAAATACATTTATCTTGGTCTCATCAGACCATAGGACATGGTTCCAGTAATCCATGTCCTTAGTCTGCTTGTCTTCAGCAAACTGTTTGTGGACTTTCTTGTGCATCATCTTTAGAAGAGGCTTCCCTCTGGGATGACAGCCATGCAGACCAATTTGATGCAGTGTGTGGGGTATAGCCTAAACACTGGCAGGCTGACCCCTCACCCCTTCAACCTCTGCAGCAATGCTGGCAGCACCCATGCATCTATTTCCCAAAAACAACCTCTGGTTATGACGCTGAGCATGTGCACTATACTTCTTTGGTCGACCGTGGCGAGGCCTGTTCTGAGTGGAACCTGTCCTGTTAAACCACTGTGTGGCCTCAGCTCAGTTTCAAGGTCTTGGCAATCTTCTTATAGCCTAGGCCATCTTTTTATAGAGCTACAATTCTTTTTTTCAGATCCTCAGAGGTTCTTTGCCATAAGGTGCCATATTGAACTTCCAGTGACCAGTATGAGAGAGTGAGAGCGATAACATCAAATTTAACACACCTGCTCCCCATTCACACCTGACACCTTAACACTAACAAGTCACATGACACCGGGGAGGGAAAGTGGCTAATTGGGCCCAATTTGGACATTTTCACTTAGGGGTGTACTAACTTTTGTTGCCAGCGGTTTAGACATTAACCACTTCCCACCCAGCCACTGCATATATACGGCCGGGTGGGCACTCTCTCCTTCTGAGTGGATGTTCAGGAAGGGGTTCGCGCATGCGCGGGCCCGCTCAGCGGCGCGATCCCGATGCGCTGTGTCACCCGGACACAGCACATCTCAGATCAGCAGGAGGGCTCTGTGATTGGCCCTCCTGATCACATGACGGCCATGTCCAATCACAGCCATCATGTGATGTAAACAGAGAGCCGGTTGCTAGGCGATCGGCCCTCCTCTCCTCACACATTAGTTGTCGAGAGGAGAGCGGATCGCTGCAGCCGGCTGGTGATCAGTGTGTATGAGCTGTTTTTTACAGCTTTTTACACACTACCAGCATAGTAACACACAGTGTAAAACACAATGTCCCAAAACACATGTCCCCAAAACACATGTACCAAAAACACATGTCCCCACATAGTAAAAACACCTGTCCTCCACATATGTCCCAGTAAAATCACATGTCCCAATGATTATCTGCACACATATGTCCGTGATCACCTGTGCACATCTGTACATGATCATTTGATCTGTCTATGATCACACGAACCAATTATTATACATTTAACGGAATTTTTTTACCAATGACATGTAGCAGAATACATTTTGGCTTAAATTTATGACAAAATTCGATTTTATTGGATTTCTTTTAAAATAGAATAAAGAAAATATTGTTTCTTTTCCAAATTTCCGCTCTTATTTTGCTTATATCGCAAAAAATAAAAAACAGAGTTGTGAATAAATACCACCAAAAGAAAGCTCTATTTGTGTGAACAAAATGATAAAAATTTAATTTGGGTACAGCGTAGCATGACCGCTTAATTGTCATTGAAAATGCGAGGGTGCTGAAAGCTGAAAATTGGCCTGGGAAGGAAGGGGGCGAAAGTGCCCAGTATTGATGTGGTTAAAGAGGAAGTAAACCCTGACATGTTTTCCTGACACCAAGAAATAAAAGGTGACAGGGGAGGGAGTACCAGCATACAGCCTGTGATTAACAGCCTCAGCTCTATTGCTGTTTGTAGGGGGGGTGTCTCTTCCCTCCAATCAAGTCTTCTTATCACTGAGATTGGTAGAGTTTAACTCCAGCTTTCTGCCTCCTGGTTTCTGAAAGCTCAGACAAGCTGTAGAAATTCATCACTTTCAATGGCTGTAAAGAGAACTGCAGATTAACAGGTACAATTTATGTATGAGGATTTATTTAATCTCTGTGTATCATCTGAGGCTAGTCACTTCACTGGGGTATATGTAAAGGTTTACAACCAATAGCGCACCCTTGGCACCGGAAGGAAGATCGCCTCTTCCCCCCCCTAGGGAATCATCTGGGACATGTCACAGGTCCCAGATGATTGCGCGGCCAGTCACGGTGCGGCTCGCACACGCGCAGTGGGTGCCGGGCTGTGAAGCCACAGTTACAATGCCGGTGCCGCCGAGCGGAGGGGGAGACGAGCGGGGCTTCGATCCCCCGCATCACTGGACCCTGGGACAGGTAAGTGTCCGATTATTAAAAGTCAGCAGCTGCAGTATTTGTAGCTGCTGACTTTTAATTTTTTTTTTTTTTTTTTTTTTAAGCGGAACTCCGCTTTAAGGTAGACTATTCATTCAATGGGTTTCCAATGCACCTTTTTGCACCCCATACAAGACCTAAACCTTTTTCTGGGAAACCAACAAACAGTAATGCATTATTGTGCATTGCAGCACTGCTTGCTAGAAAAAGCATTTAACATGCATGTAGAGTATTTAGAAATGGATTGTCCTTTTCCCTGCTTAAGCAATAGTGGTGGAGCTCTACTATTTCTGTATGGTTGGGACTTGTGTCTTTTTTGGGAAAACTGTCCATAAAGCACAAATGAAACACATTCATTCCAGGATTGCTGTCTACATAGCTCAATCAACCTGATTAACATAACAGGCAATGACTGTACTAGCTTAAAAATGTCTTTGCTGTCAATCATTAAAGAGAAACAACTAGCGAGATAGGTCTTCAGAATGACAATTCTAAGAACATGCAGCTGCATCTGAATTTCATCCTGTGATTCATCCTATTTAAAAGAAAATTTGACCAAGCCAAATTCAGGTCATATACTGTAGATTGGCTGGCGTAATTGTGTTTGGCTCACCATAACAGAGTGTATTTATACAGAAATTCTATACGAGTTGTTGGAATATCTGACTTCCTTAGCGACCAGGAAGATAAATATTTGCGGTCTTTCATGACTCTTTCCAAAATAAACTAAAATCTCACTAATTGCACTTTATGAACTGCATTGTGTACTTTTGGAACTCTGTGCCTTATCTTCAGGCTTGTCATGTGTTATCTTCTGGAGAGCAACAGCATTTTATATCAGTGGATGATGTCAATTCTCCTTCTGAGATTTATTGAAGCAACATCCTTGATGCAACACAGCAAATTGCATTTAACATAAAAACATTATCAAATCTTTTCCTTTTGTACTTTGTCTTTTATAGTAATTGCCTACAAAAGAAGTTTTTAAAATTATCTCCAGGCCTGTATCAATAATTTGTGCATGTGACTCAAAACCTGCCTGCAGGTGTAGAGAACATGTCCCATTAATGAACACTCTTATACCCTGTACACATGACCGGTTTTGCCATCGGAATATACTCTGATGGTTTTTCCGACGGAGTTCCGACTGAATTACGCTGAAACTGTCTGCGTACACATGATTGCACCAAAGTCCGACCGTGAATGTCCCCTTTATCCTCATGCATGCTGGAATCTTTTAATGCTCCTTCTTTGTCCTTCATGCATATTTGCTTTCACTAACCTCCCTAGCAGGCTATCCTGGGCCCATGTACACCTAGTCTAGTCACTTAACAATGTATATTGTCAGCTCCATTGTAGTGCTTTACCCAAAACACCCCCTAAAATGTGCCCAATTGGTATGTGTGTCCTTAAATTAATTTCTAAGCCCCCCTAAAATGTGTCCAAATGGTATGTGTGTCCTTAAATTTATTTCTAAGCCCTCCCCCTTAAATTTTATCAATGGGCCATCAGAGGGGATGAGGAATCTGATAAGCTGGCCTTATATTTTAGTCTTTAAATAATACTTAAAATAAATGTTATACTGATGTTGGGCAAGAATGTGTGTGTCTAATCTGCTTGCAATGTTATGTGCAAAAGTACTTATATTTGTTTTTCTTGTTTGACTCCACAGTTTCCTTCAACGCCACAGGAATGGCAGACTGTGGCATCTCATTTTGCCGACCGTTGGGACTTTCCCAACTGTGGAGGGGCTATAGATGGGAAGCACGTCCACATTGTGCCACCACCCTATTCGGGGTCATACTATTGGGCTTCATAGTATCGTGTTAATGGCGGTGGTGTCGGCACAATATGAATTCCTGTATGTGGATGTGGGGAAGAATGGCCAGATGTCGGATGGAGGAGTCTTCGCCCAGACAGAGTTCTACCAGCGTCTCCAGAGTGGTGGCCTGGGATTGTCACCTGATGCGGATAACGTGGAAGGACTCCCCTTTGTTTTCATTGCAGATGAAGCCTTCGGTCTGGGCGAGCACCTGATGAGGCCATTCCCCCAAAGAACCCTCACTCCGGAGAGGAGGGTTTTTAACTACTGGCTGGCCAGAGCGAGAAGAGTTGTTGAGAATACCTTCGGGATAATGGCCAGCCGGTTCCTCCTGTTTCTGACAGCAATCCATATGGAGGACTACAAACTCAATCATATCGTCCTATCATGCTGCATCCTGCACAATTTTTTAAGAAAAAATTCTACTAATTATATTTCCTCAGTTTGGCCTGAGGCCAGACTTATTACTGAGAATCCTCTGACGGGTCTGGATACTGGCCGTACTGGCTTGGCCCCCCAAAGCGCCCGTGAAGTTTGGGAGAAATATGTGAATTATTTTACGGGTAGGGGGGCCACTGCTATGCCAGACAATGTGTAAAATTTTTTATAATAAAAAAAAAACAAAATCTGGTAAATTCTTTAATTTTCTTTTATTGCTTGTATTTGTTTTTGGCTGTCTCCTAGGTTCTCCTAGTACACTTGTAGTGCCAAGTGGATTTTCCTTTAGTAAATAAGCCCCCATTGTCACTGTAAACACAAAATTACTTAAAAAACTGGTACTGAGCATTGAAATAAGAAGCCACACATTGTTGATTTTAAAAGATGTTACTGTGTGCACATTCACACATGTGCATTAGAAAATTTTGGTTGACAACATTTTTTTGTTGATTTTTTTTATGGTTCTAAATAGGCATGTTTAATAACATAACATACAAAACTCTGGAACTTACAAAGTTCAACGTAGAGAAACAGAAGGCAATATCAGACATTCTAGTGTCCAAAGTGTCTTGATATTGCCTTCATCAGATGGTGTGATGTCACCCTTGTAAAAGCCAAAATTTTGAAGATGCACACAAATTGGGATTCAAAATGGGTATTTCCCTCCTGATCCCATGCATAATGTCAACATGTGCTATCTCCCATCATGGGGGATCAATGGACGTGTTTTGGGGGTGCAACCCCTTCCTCTCACCTACTTCATTTGGGAGAAAGGGGTTGCACCCACCAAACGCATACATTGATCTCCCCTGATGGCAGATAGCACATGTTGACACACCGTGTGCATCTTCAAAATTTGGCTTTTAAGAATTTTAAATATTTTTCTAAAAACAATTATAAAAATGGTTGCATTTTTCAGAATTTTAAAATTCTCCCCAACACTTCAATCATGTTCTTTATTTGTTGCTCCATAAAATTTAGTTTTTTTCTTATGATATCAATTTCACGATTCCATGTCATGATGTCGTGGATGAGCCTTTGGGCACTGTCACTTGTGAAATGTTCAGCTTGCTGTTCCACAACCAGCAAATCACCTTAAAATTTAAGAAAAAACATGTATTATAAATATGCAGGCATACATATATTACCTGAAGCTGGGGTGTCAGACACTCACCTGTTGTGGTGACAAGTTCGCCAACTTCCTCCACCTCTCCTTCCTCCAGATCCTCAGGGTGTGTTGTTTTTTGGAGTTCCCCTTCTTTGTCAGGTGGGGGGGTTCCTGGTGACCTCTGTTAAATGGTGTCCTCCGAGTCTTTGTTCCCCTATGAGAAAGAAACAAAAGGTATACTTTAGCACACAGAATATTTTAGGCATGTCCAAATGTATTTAACCTGTGTCTGCCCAAAACATCGTATTTATTGAGCAAACGATGTTTACTGCGAAGATTACTAAGCCCAATAACCTGAAACTTGCCCTTTTAAAAATGTCCTACAGTAAAGAAAATCACATGGCGCAGCATGCAAGTAATAATAATAATAATAATAACACACGATAAGTACTTACTTTTTCAAAGCACTTTCTTGATCCTTCTATACTGATCCTGCTCCCTCAGTTTCAGGTCTGACCAGTGTTTCCTCAATTGCTCCTTTGATCTTTGTACCCCAAAATTCTTCTGCAGACTCTTCACAACTTTAGTCATGATCTTGGCCTTTCTCACATTACTGTTTAGGTACGGTCCATGCTTCCCATCATAGTCGGTCATCCTCAAGATGTCCACCATCTCCACCATATCTACGAAGGACATATTTGAGGCCTTAAATCTCCTCCGGGATTGGGACGTTTCTGGCTCCGGGCTTTTCTCCTCGTTACTGGAATTACTAATAACAGATACCTGCTCTATCTCCGCCATGACGCTCCTACTGCGCTCCGAAGAGAAGGGGCAGGGAATACACTAGAAAGAACATCGGGGGCGGGCAACGTGGGCAACGCATGCGCAGTGCATATAAAGTAAACGCGTGTGTTGTACGTACGTACGTTCGGTGTGCTGAGGAAGGAGGACGAATGTGCTATAACAAAGGTAAGATTTTTAAACTTTGGAACATCAGTGGCCTATACTGCTTAAAGATTGAGGCCTATATTGGGATAAGGTTATGAGAGTTTAGGCTGACATTAGTGTTTTTGTCTTGTGTATTGTCTTACAGAAAAAATTAATAATAAGTTTAAGGACCCAGAATTTATGTCCAGTTTTATTGACAAGTACAGGGAGATGAGGAATCTGTGGGAGGTCAAACACAGTTTATATTACAATAAACAAGTAAGAAAGGCAACGCTGGAGAGACTTCTGGTATTTGTAAAGACTCAGATCCCAGATGCAAACATCAAGTTTTTGGAAAGCAAAATTGGGATCTTAAGGAACATGTATAAGAAGGAGCATAATAAGAGCCAGGCTTTCCTGAGATCAGTAGCATCAGCAGATGACGTATATGTACCCAGGCTGTGGTACTACAACAAACTGCTGTTTCCGGACGACCAGACTGAAGCCAGGGAATCTCTTTTGACCCTTCCCTCCACCCTTCCCTCTACCCCAGCAGAGGCTGACGAGGAACAATCTGGGCCTTCCATCATGGAAGAAGCGGATGCGCCCAGCTGGAGTCAGGTATATTATTGTTAGACATATTTATTGTCCTAATATTAATGATGTTATCTAGATAATTGATTACATATTAAGGATTTTATCCAAAAAATTATGTATACATATCAATTGACAGTAGTGGCCAAAAATGTTTGTGACCAGCTTGAAAAATGCTGGGCTCAGAATGATAGTCTTTTCTATTTATTAACATTGAATTTGCAAGTCATGAGCTGAAAATTGTGTGTGATTGATGAAACAAAAACTAAAACTATGTCCCTTTTTTCTACACAGGATGAGCTCAGCCAGGAGGAAGGTCTGGAAAGTGACAGCCAGGAGGTGGGCGGGTCCAGTGTCAGCCTGGAGGTGGCTGGGCCCAGTAGGAGCTTCACCCAATCCCAGGTGCCTGCCCTCTGCCTTCCAACAAAAAGGCCCAGGAAAGGGATGAGGACGGAGGAGGCAGCACTGTGCCTCATTAGGGAAGCAACCGCTAAAGAGGTCCTGATGACCAGTATCGTTGGTCAATTCAGGTAACAGGTTACCGGCTCATCTAATAGGGTGGTGTTCCTTGTGAGAACAGGAGAAGTAGTCAAAATAAAAGGGGAGTGGGAATAGGACCCAAGGTGTCCTTACCTTCAGTGAAGGAAAAGGAACAAACTGCGAATTAACCTGATATAACTTTATTAGAACAATTAGTAGAAAAACATTTTAATCATTGAAAGGAAAGCATAAACAATAGGAGATTGCATAAGGTAAAAACTGACAATGTTGTCACTTAAAAACGCATGCCCATGAGCTCAGCCATATCCCAGTTATCCACACGTGTCAATCATCTCAAGTCATTAAGTGTGACTTAATATATAATGCTTACATATGTTTAGGCGAGCTGAGTTCCGGGAAACCTTGGTAGCACAAGTCGGTACCCGTATTGTGCTTAACAATGGACCTCCAGACTCCCTATATGCCTATAGAGCTGCTGCATTAAGTCTTTACAATGTTAAAGAAAGCATTGGTTATCTCAGACAAATAAATGCAATTCTGGCTAGAAAGTATTCCTGATAGTTAGTGAACAGGACAGGTTTAATTTCTGGATGTAGCACTGTCAATCATAGAGATAATATATAAAAAAAAATGCAGCACGCTGTGATGCAAGCATGCGACTTGAGTCAAGGAGAAACAATAGATCCACAACAAGCCTGTTAGTCATTCAGCACCATGTTTCCATGAAACATGGTGCTGACGATACCCCCATAGGAGAACACTTTTCAAAATATCACAATAGGGAAACAAACTAACTCAAAATTAAGGGGTTCTATGCCTTAAAACTTCCAGCAAGAAGAGGTGACTTCGACCTGATACTACTTCAAAAAGAAAAGGAGTGGATTTTTCGGCTGGGGACGCTCACGCCAAATGGATTAAACACTGAGCTGAATTTATAGGTATTCCTGACTCCGTAAGTTGATCTCCACTGAATTGAGCGATTGTCAAAATATCATACTAAGCCTCAGTTTGTATAAATGTATCTATCTGTATTTAGCTTTACATTCACATCTTATTACAACTACTATTGAATTTAATAGATGTGATTAAAAGCATATACTGTCAACTTGTGAATGGCGATTTTACCTTATACATCAATGATTATATACTATGAACTGCAATAGTCATATACTGCCACAAGATGGCAGCGGTTTAAAAACACTTTTTCCTTACAGCAGTCTGAATTCCCCTATGGGGTTAACATGACCATGTCTAGGCAGGAAGTGATGTAACAGGAAATAATTCACTGAGTGTCACTCTGCCTATAAAAGGATTCTGTCCATGCAAACACTTCACCCTGAAGAAACCCATGTTGCAAGTGGGCGAAACATGTCGGTGTATGTGCCTACACATGCCCTCTGCCGATAACCAACTTGGGCTTTTCATCATTCCTTAGCCCTCATCCTATCTCCACAAACTGGAAATCCACAAACAACCAAAAACTGGAAGTAAATGGCCAGGCGGCCCTATGCTGGTTTTGAGTGGATAACATCCTGTGCGTGTCATCAGGACTAGGAATACAGAGATTCAAATTCTGCACACCCGTGGACCCCTGCAAAGGACTCTGGATTCACCACCTTGTCGCTGCTATTGAGGACCAATCTAATATCATCTAAACAGTGAGTCTCTTTTCAACTGGTATATCCAGCAAGCAATCACAGCCTGAACATTTAAAAAAAAATTTTTTTTTTTTGGAGGCTCTGTATTTTGACTCAGCTGACTATATTTTCCTATCCAATCTATATGCAGTGCTATCTTTAATGTTTCATGGAAACATGGTGCTGAATGACTAACAGGCTTGTTGTGGATCTATTGTTTCTCCTTGACTCAAGTCGCATAACAGCGTGCTGCATTTTTTTTTTTTTATATATTATCTCTATGATTGACAGTGCTACATCCAGAAATTAAAACTGTCCTGTTCACTAACTATCAGGAATACTTTCTAGCCAGAATTGCATTTATTTGTCTGAGATAACCAATGCTTTCTTTAACTTTGTAAAGACTTAATGCAGCAGCTCTATAGGCATATAGGGAGTCTGGAGGTCCATGGTTAAGCACAATACGGGTACCGACTTGTGCTACCAAGGTTTCCCGGAACTCACCTCGCCTAAACATATGTAAGCATTATATATTAAGTCACACTTAATGACTTGAGATGATTAACACGTGTGGATGACTGGGCTTTGGCTGAGCTCATGGGCATTCGTTTTTAAGTGACAACATTGTCAGTTTTTACCTTATGCAACCTCCTATTGTTTGTGCTTTCCTTCCATTGATTAAAATGTTTTTCTACTAATTGTTCTAATAAAATTATATCAGGTTAAACCGCAGTTTGTTCCTTTTCCTTTACTGAAGGTAAGGACACCTTGGGTCCTATTCCCACTCCCCTTTTATTTTGACAACCACTAAAGAGGCCTATGGCTGCTATCTAGCCACTAGATTGCAGAAATTGGAGGAGGGCCAATGCCTCCTCTGTGAGGGGCTTTTTAGTGAGGCCCTTCAAAAGGGGTTGAGGGGTAACTAACAGCCACATATATGATCTCACCCATCCTCCTCCTCCTCCTGCCACAAGTCCACCACCAGAGCCACAGCCTCCAAGGAAGGCTGCACAGAAGCGTGTAGGGCAGCGTGGAGGGAAGGTTGCAGAGAAGAGAAGAAAGTGATGGCCTGGGTTCAGTCTGGTCTGACAGAAGACGCAGGCTGGTGTAGTACCACAGCCTGGGGACAGATATGTCATCTGCTGCAGGACCTGATCTCTGGGAGTCCTGGACCAGATTGGACTCCCTATTATATGGACTCCTCAAGATCCCAAATTTCTTTTCCACAGACTTGATATGTGCCCTGGGGGCCAAAAGGCTTTGCAAACTCCAAAAGTTTCTCCAGCGTTGCCTTCATCTTTATTTTGTTGTGGAAATGCAAAAAAAACACTGCGCTAACTGGTGAAAGGGAGCAGCTACATACAGTGTGACAAACAACAATAAAATGAGTAAGAAAAATCTAGCGCATAAAAAACTAAAAAAGCAAGAAATAGTGATGAAATATATAGTCAAAAACACCACAAGTCTTCCGACCAGATGTAGTGAATACAACTATTAATAATAAAAAGTCAATTAGCCATGAGGCAAAAAGTGTGAAGAGTGAATCTCCAAATGAGTGTGCACATGGAAAAAGTCACTGGAAGTGAAGAATGTTCCAAACCTTGGCAGAAAACTTGATTAATCGGTACATGAGAACCACATCCACCAGAAACGGCATCAAATCAGAGAATGGTAGGTATAAACTCTTACCAGATCCAGTGGGCTCTCCTGTCAGCGACATGGAGTCATGAAGACAATGTGCCACCCAGGGTGTGTGGAACGATATCCGGACCGTCAGAATTCCCAGGTAAGGCTTCGCAGGAATTCACAGGGTCATCAGATGTGCTCCCAGTGGGTACAGATGGGGTTCTGGCAGCTGTGATGTACTGAGTATGATGGAGGTTGAGCATTCACTTCTTTCCGGATGTTATATGGAAAGAAAAATAAAGCTTCCCCATGATGCAGATAAAAAAGGTATCTTTTATTGCTGATTAGTGATCACAATAAAGGTCAAGGGCAACATAAATGATGGTAAGGTAGACCAACGCGTTTCGACCCAGTAGAAGGCCTTTGGGTCGAAACGCGTCGGACTACCTTACCATCATTCATGTTGCCCTTGACCTTTATTGTGATCACTCTATTTTAATATATCGTTTTTTTTAGCAATAAAAGATACCTTTTTTATCTGCACCATGGGGAAGCTTTATTTTTCTTTCCATCTAACATTCGTAAAGAAGTGAATGCTCAACCTCCATCATACGCAGTACATCACAGCTGCCAGAACCCCATCTGTACCCACCGGGAGCACTCATCTGATGACCCTGTGAGTTCCTGTGAAGCCTTACCTGGGAGTTCTGACGGTCCGGATTTCGTTCCACACGCCCTGGGTGGCACATTGTCTTCATGACTCCATGTCGCTGACAGGGGAGTCCACTGGATCTGGTAAGAGTTTATACCTACCATTCTCTGATTTGATGCCGTTTCTGGTGGATGTGGTTCTCATGTGCCGACTAACCAAGTTTTCTGCCAACGTTTGGAACATTCTTCACTTCCAGTGACTTTTTCCATGTGCACACTCATTTGGAGATTCACTCTTCACACTTTTTGCCTTATGGCTAATTGACTTTTTATTATTAATAGTTGTATTCACTACATCTGGTCGGAAGACTTGTGGTGTTTTTGACTATATATTTCATCACTATTTCTTGCTATTTTAGTTTTTTATGCGCTACATTTTTCTTATTCATCTTTATTTTGTTACCCAGAATAAATGGATATTTTATTTTCGGAAAATACTTGCCTATGTGTTTTTATGCAAATACATTTCTAAAAGATAATGTCTAATTTTTTTTTTTTTAAATCTTTTTATTTAATCTTCATTTTTCCTCCCGTTTGCTCCCTCCCCCCCGCCCCTTGCCAATCTCCCACCATTCACCATGCCATACATCCTAAACCAAGCCTGCCCCATACCATCTCACTCCACCTTCCCCTCCGGTCCGACCCTTTCCCGGTCCAGCCATACTTTCCATATTTTTTCAAATTTCTTATAATTACCCCTCTTCTTATAAATATACTTTTCCCTGCAAATCACCTCCCTTACTGCTTTCTCCCATTCCAGCACCGTCGGTGCCTCCTTTCTCTGCCAACGCTGTGCAATAAGCTTTCTTCCCTGAAACAGACATCTAGCTCTTGCTGTCTGTATATCCTTTGAGGTCACTTTGTTCTCCGTCAGTCCCAGCAGGCACTCTCTCGCCTCCAGCCTCAGCGACGTCCCAAACACCAAGGTTATCTTTTCCACCACCCCTTTCCAATATCTATGCAATTTGGGACATCGCCAGAACATATGGATCAAATCTCCATACCCCCCTCCACATCTTTGACACTTCGAGTCTGGTCTCTTGCCCCACTCAAATAATTTCAGGGGTGTATAGTATGCCCTATAAGATAAATAAAAGTGAGACATCACCTGTGAGGGAGAGAGAGTGACCCCGGGCCCTGACGACAAGACATACTCCCATTGGTCGTCAGACAGTGCTCCCACATCTTTCTCCCATTTGATCCTATTTTTATTTTCCACCATACCTTCCTGAGCTGCTGCCTTCAGGCATCCATAAATGTCAGAGATCAATAACCTTGTGGAGCTCGCATCGATCAGCTTTCTCAAAGAGGCCATTTCGCACCACACTGGCGCTTCCTTCCCAAATTGTGCCTCCAGGGCATGCCTGATTTGTAAATATCTATAAAATGACCTGTTGGAGATTGCATACTCCTCTACCAGCTCCTGAAAGGATTTCAACCTCCCTGCTCTATACACCTGTGCCAAGTAGTGAATGCCCTGGCAGTCCCATTCCTCAAAGCGTCCCATTTTTTTAAGCTCGTTAAGGCTGTTGTTATCCTAGAGTGGGGAAAATTCCGCAAAACCAGTGTATCCCAGAATTTTTTTGACTTGTACCCAAGCCTTGACCATCATCTGGGTAGTGGGGCATTTGGTGCAAAATGAATCTGCCTCTAATCCCTCTGCGATTGTATCATGTCCGGTGTCATTCAACAAGATGCTACCTCCCCGCTCCTTCATCTCTTAGCCTGTTAATGCCTCCCACCTGTTGCAATTGGACTGCTAAAAAATAGTCTCGTGGATCTGGTACCACCAGGCCGCCCCTCACCTCTGATTGCCGTAGCGTCCGCAAACCGATCCTAGCCACCCCATTTTTCCAAATGAGCTCTCTGAACACACTGTCTATTTTTTTAAACCAATGCTTGGGAATCCAAACAGGAGAGTTCTGCAAGACATATAAAATTTGGGGTAACCAGACCATTTTGATCAGGTTGCAGCGCCCGGCAACCGAGAGGGGGAGGCGTCTCCACACTCGGCACTTCTGCTTCAGCTTTTTCATAAGTGGAACTAGGTTTCCGGATATATACTGTCCTGGATCTCTAGATATGTTAATCCCCAAGTATTTCATTTGCCTGACTACTTGGACTTGGGATGCCTGGTGAGGGAGGGGCCCGTTCAAGGTATCTATAGGCAAGATCACTGATTTCTCCCAGTTAACTAGTAACCCAGAGAAAACACCAAACTCCTCAACTATCCCCATAGCGGTTTCCAGTGAGTCCTGTGTATCTGCCAAGAACAGCAGAATATCGTCGGCGTACAGGACCACTTTGTCCACCCCCTCTCTTTCTTTTAAACCCCTGTACACCCTGTGCCATCCTCAGAGCAGCAGCTAAGGGCTCAATTGCCAAAGCAAAGAGCAGGGGGGATAAAGGACACCCCTGTCTCGTACCCCTGCTCAGCTGGAACCACTCCGAGCACTGTCCATTGATTTTAACCTTGGCCCTCGGATTATTATAAAATAATCTTAGCCACTGAACAAACCCAGAACCAAACTGATATTCCGCCAACACCTTCCATAAGTAATGCCACTCCAGAGAGTCAAAGGCTTTGGCTGCATCTAGTGAGAGAATTGCTCTCTTGCCGCTATTTTCTATAGGTATTTGCATGTTAAGATATACCCGTCTTATGTTCGTGCTTGTCGATCTGTCCGGGATGAACCCGGTCTGGTCTACATGTATTAGTTTAGAAATTATCTTATTCAGCCTTGCAGCTAGTATTTTTGCTAAGATCTTCACGTCCGAACACAAGAGCGAGATGGGCCTATATGAAGTCATGTCTATTGGGTTCTTCCCTTCTTTCAGCAAAGTTATTACTATGGCTTCTGACATAGAGGAGGGCAAAGTCCTTTCCTCCCTGGCTCCATTAAATACCTCCAAGAGTAAGGGTAGCAACACCTCCCCATATTTTTTTTATATTTCTATGGGCAGGCCGTCTGGGCCCGGTGATTTTTGGCCCGCCATGTCTCCCACTGCCCTTTGCAGTTCTTTGAGAGTCAACGGGGCGTCCAGCATTTCCCGGTCCTCGTTCGATACCGGAGTTATCCCCAACCCCTCAAAGAAGCCCAGCATTTCCCCCTCCATATTTGTTTTGGAGGAGCTATATAGCTTCTCAAAGTATGTCCTAAATTCGCCTAATATATCGGGGGGTAGTTTTTTTTATTACTCCTTCCCTCCCCTCAATTGCTGGCACAGCACTCGGGGGGCCGTTTGCCTTAATTATCAGGGACAGAGCTTTCCCAACTCGCTCTCCTTCTCCAAAAAAGCTCCGCCTCTGAAAAGATCTAATCTTTTCCATCTTCTCTCGGAGTACCCTACTATACTCTTCCTGTCTCCCCACCCAACACTCATAGTTGGCTTGGGATGGTGTTACTACGAACTGTGCCTCCGCCAATCTTGCCCTTTCTTTGGCTTCTAATTCCTCTACTTGTGACTGTTTTTTAACATATGCCATTTTCTGAATTAAGGCTCTTCGAAGGTATGCCTTCAGGGAGTCCCATACCACCCCCAATGGGGCCGATCCTAAATTTATGTTAATAAATTCTGACAACCCCTCCATCATTTTCTCTTCCTCTCCTATAAGTTCGATCCAGAAGGGGTTAATCTTCTAGCTACCTCTACTGTATTGCCCCCCTACCTTCACAGTGGTAATAACTGGCGTATGGTCCGAAACACCTATTGGCTCGTAGGTTATTTCCTCCACTACATTTAGTGCTTCCTCGTTACCCAAAACAAGGTCGATTCTGGATAAGGTGGCATGGGTCCTGGAGTGGCATGAATACTGCTTCTCCCCCGGATGCCTCCTCCTCCAGATATCCACCAGCCCTATTTCGTCGCAATATTGCAGGAGGGGACTCCTGGCGACCATTCCAGCTTTACCCTTTGGTGGGAACCTGTCTATGCTCTTATTCATTGTCATGTTAAAGTCCCCCATTACTATTACCAGGGTCCCAGGGGAATCCGCTATAAACCTGGCTAGATCTTCCAATATTACCATACTAAATGGGGGAGGGATATAGACATTGGCCAGTATATATCTTTTATTTTCTATTAAGCAAGAGAGAAAAATATACCTTCCATATTCATCCACTTTACTCTGACCGCAGGAGAAGGCCAAATCTGTGCTTATCAATACACTCAGCCCTCTTGCATAGGATGAGTGAGTAGAATGAAACTGTGTCTGAAACTGCTTATTGCCTAAAGTTTTAATTGTATCTTTTACCAGATGGGTCTCCTGAAGGCAGAGTATTTTAACATTCCCCTTTTTGGCTATTGAGAAAATTACTTGTTTTTTTAAGGCTATCCTTTATCCCCCTTATGTTCCATGAGCATATATTAACCTGTTTTACCATATCCGGGATTTTATTACACCTTCTTTCAATGCTGATAAGCCATTGGGTCTGGTGCCTTTGCAGTACTTTGGTCTCCTATTGAACCAAACCCCCCCCCCTTTTGTGAATACTAGGGATGAGCCGAACACCCCCCGGTTCGGTTCGCACCAGAACCCGCGAACGGACCGAAAGTTCGCACGAACGTTAGAACCCCATTGACGTCTATGGGACTCGAACGTTTGAAATCAAAAGTGCTCATTTTAAAGGCTAATTTGCATGGTATTGTCCTAAAAAGGGTTTGGGGACCCGGGTCCTACCCCAGGGGACATGTATCAATGCAAAAAAAACTTTTAAAAACGTCCGTTTTTTCGGGAGCAGTGATTTTAATGATGCTTAAAGTAAAAAAAAAAAAAGTGAAATATTCCTTTAAATATCGTACCTGGGGGGTGTCTATAGTATGCCTGTAAAGTGACGCGTGTTTCCCATGTTTAGAACAGTCCCTGCACCAAATGTCATTTTTAAAGGAAAAAATCTCATTTAAAACTGCTTGCGGGTTTAATGTCATGTCGGGTCATGGCAATATGGATGAAAATCAGTGAGACAAACGGCATGGGTACCCCCCAGTCCATTACCAGGCCCTTTGGGTCTTGTATGGATATTAAGGGGAACCCCGCACCCAAATTAAAATAAGGAAAGGTGTGGGGCCACCAGGCCCTATATACTCTGAACAGCAGTATACAGGCGGTGCAAACAAGACAGGGACTGTAGGTTTGTTGTTAAGTAGAATCTGTTTGTAATTTTGAACATTTTTAACGTGTTTAGCTCCAGCCAAAAAATCTTTTCTAAGCTTTTTGGAAAACATAGGGAAGGGTTATCACCCCTGTGACATTTGTTTTGCTGTCTTTCCTCCTCTTCAGAAGATTTCACCTCACTTTTTTGTCCCAATGAAAAATGTTTTTTTGAAAATTTGGGTTTTTTTGTGGAACAAGGATTGGAAAGCATCAGTGGAAAGGAGAAATTGTTTTCCCATATTAACTCTTACAGGAGAGAATTTCCCTTCCTAGGGGTAGATTTCATCTCACTTCCTGTTGTCTCCTTCCGTTTGCAAGTAGGAGTCGTTTGTAAGTTAGATGTTTGAAAGTAGGGTCCTGCCCTATATACTCAGCAGAAATTTGGGCCTTAGGTGTTGCTGTGGCCACAACACTGTAAGCCCTCACAGGGCCCTGCTGTGAAATATTAGATCAAGAATTGTAATTACATGCCCCTGTTGAACAGGAGCTGAAAAATTAGGCCTTAGGCACTGGTGCTGGTGCCACAACACTGCAACCCCTCACAGACACTCTAGTTGGAACGCAGGAACGAGCCCTGCTGCAAAGTATTGCTTCAAAAATTGTAATTACACGCCCCTGTTAGACAGGGGCAGAAAAATTGGGCCTTAGGCACTGGTTCTGGTGCCACAACACTGCAACCCCTCACAGACACTCTAGTTGGAACGCAGGAACGAGCCCTGCTGCAAAGTATTGCATCAAAAATTGTAATTACACGCCCCTGTTAGACAGGGGCAGAAAAATTGGGCCTTAGGCACTGGTGCTGGTGCCACAACACTGCAACCCCTCACAGACACTCTAGTTGGAACGCAGGAACGAGCCCTGCTGCAAAGTATTACATCAAAAATTGTAATTACACGCCCCTGTTAAACAGGGGCTGAAAAATTGTGCCTTAGGCACTGGTGGTGGCGCCCAGAACCAAAAATGTTCTTACAAGCTATCAGCGTGATGATTGAGGAGGAAGAGGATAATTACTCAGGGATAGTCACTCAGCATCAGCATAGGCAGTCTTTGAAGGGATCTGAGATTTCAAAAAAAATTATTCAGTTACATCAGCATCAGGTGCTTGGTAGCTGGTGGTGATCCAAGACTCATTCATTTTTATGAAGGTCAGCCGATCGACCGAGTCGGTGGACAGACGCACCCTGTGATCGGTTACCACGCCTCCAGCAGCACTGAATGTGCGTTCCGAAAGAACGCTGGATGCAGGACAGGCCAGTAGCTCAATTGCATACTGTGCAAGCTCTGGCCAGTGATCCATCCTCAAGACCCAGTAACCCAGAGGATTTTCGGTGGGAAAGGTGTCCAAGTCTGATCTTGCCCCTAGGTATTCCTGCACCATGTAAAACAGACGCTGGCGATGGTTGCTGGAACCGATCATACCTTGGGGCTGCGGACCAAAAAATTGTCTGAACGCATCGGTCAGACGGCCACCTTCTCCACCGCTCCTTCTTTGACTGACCGAAGCCTCAGCAACACGTTGTCCAGAAACAGGAGTTTGTAACCTCCCAGTCTCTGGGAACGCGTTGCACAGACCTTTCTGCAAGGCCTCCCGAAGATGTTTCATCCTCTGCTCCCTCTGCGATGGCACTAAATGTAAATAGTCTAGAAGATAACAGGAACGGATCTAGCTGAACACTGTGAGCAGGACGCACTGCACTAAATGTAAATAGCAGGAACGGCTCTAGCTGAACACTGTGAGCAGGACGCACTGCACTAAATGTAAATAGCAGGAACGGATCTAGCTGAACACTGTGAGCAGGACGCACTGCACTAAATGTAAATAACAGGAACGGATCTAGCTGAACACTGTGAGCAGGACGCACTGCACTAAATGTAAATAGTCTAGAAGATAACAGGAACGGATCTAGCTGAACACTGTGAGCAGGACGCACTGCACTAAATGTAAATAGCAGGAACGGATCTAGCTGAACACTGTGAGCAGGACGCACTCTACTAAATGTAAATAGCAGGAACGGATCTAGCTGAACACTGTGAGCAGGACGCACTGCACTAAATGTAAATAACAGGAACGGATCTAGCTGAACACTGTGAGCAGGACGCACTGCACTAAATGTAAATAGTCTAGAAGATAACAGGAACGGATCTAGCTGAACACTGTGAGCAGGACGCACTGCACTAAATGTAAATAGCAGGAACGAATCTAGCTGAACACTGTGAGCAGGACGCACTGCATTAAATGTAAATAGTCTAGATAGAAGATAACAGGAACGGATCTAGCTAAACTGAATACAGTGTATATATATATATATGCAACACCTGGGATGCATATATATACACAATACACTGTAAGTGCAGCTAACTGACTGACTGTTCTGCCTAATCTATCTAACTCAAATCAAATGACACTGTCTCTCTCTCTCTCTCTATCTCTCAGCACACCGGAACACACACTACACAGGGCCGCCGTGCAGGCGGCCTTATATAGTGTGGGGTGTGTACTAAATCCCCTGAGCCATAATTGGCCAAAGCCACCCTGGCTTTGGCCAATTACAGCTCTCTCTACTGACGGCGCTGTGATTGGCCAAGCATGCGGGTCATAGTGCATGCTTGGCCAATCATCAGCCAGCAATGCACTGCGATGCCGCAGTGAATTATGGGCCGTGACGCGCCACACGAATTTGGCACGAACGGCCCATATCGTTCGCAATTCGACGAACGATCGAACAGCCGATGTTCGAGTCGAACATGGGTTCGACTCGAACACGAAGCTCATCCCTAGTGAATACTATATATCACCCTACCTTTTTTCAATCCCTTTAATCTAACAACCTGAACCCACTCGCATCCCCCCATATTAACACTCCCCACCATTCGTCCCTGATTGTGTACCTCCACCCCCCCTCCCCCCTCCCGCCAACCCCCCCTCTCCCCCACCTACACACTACCCCCATGCCCAATTTTGGGCCTACCCCTGGAGCTTCTAGGCCTTTTGAGGCGTTAGGAAAAACAAACGTGCACCAAACCCAGTAGGAGGGGACTTTTCCCCTAAAATAAAAAAAGAGAAAAATGTTTTGCTTATTACTGTGCGTATAAATTGTGCGTTTACCTATATAAGTGCATTTATATTTATGTTTGATCCCCCCCTCCCCCCGTTCCACTCCCAAATTACATCATCATAAAGTCAAGAGAGAAAAATAAATAAATAAATAAATAAAACACCAAAAAAGGAAACCAAGTAAACAAAGGTTTCAAAAAGCGCCTAACTCCCTTCTTCCCGCTTAATTCTCTCTTCGTTCTTTTCTAGCCAAGTTGACACTGCATTGGGGGTAGAAAAGAACCTGACCTCCCCCAGAGCTGAGACACGCAACCGTGCCGGGTACAAGAGCGCATAATTAATTCTGAGTTGTTAAAGCTTTCGTTTACATTCTCCAAATTTAGCTCTTTGTCTCTGTAGCTCGGGGGGAAAATCTGGATAAATTGAAATCCTGGCTCCATTGTGCTGGATGTTCCTTAACTCTCTTGTTCTCTGTAAAATGGTGACCTTGTCCCGAAAACATAAAAGTTTAAAAATGAGGGGCCTGGGGTGGCCTCCTGGAGCTGGGGCCCTGGGGCCTATCCTATGTGCGCGCTCAATAGCAAAGGTGTTTGAAAATGAGTCCTTGCCAAATTTCTCCCTCAGCCAGTCCTCCATGAATTGAACGGGGTTATTCCCCTCACAGCCCTCTGGGAGCCCAAGTACCCTCAGATTTTCTCTACGCAACCTGTTCTCCATACTGTCCATTTTCTGCAAACAGTCTTTCAATTGGATTTTCATGAGTGCTACTTCTTGTTTTAATGGATACACGTCATCTTCCATTTGGCTAAACCTCTCCTCGAGAGCTGTTGTCCGGGTACAAACTACGCGCACTTCCCCCTTAACAGCAAGCAATTCATCTCTAATGCCTTTAAGTTGCTCAGACAGATCGTTGATTGATTGCTTGCAGGTAATAATGGCTAAGAGAATATCATTTAGGGATGGCTCCCTCTCATTTACCGAAAAAGGTCTGCCAATCAATTCTGGTGGGCTGGGCGCCCCACTGTCAGAACACAGTGAACAGGGGAGATCGCTATACTAACATCGAATAGTTTGTACAGTGGCTCCTCTTGAGCTGTCAGGTTTTTTTCATTCAGCCCTGCTGGGTTAAACGAAAAAAAAAATTACTAGTGTGTACTAGGCTTTATTCCCTGTGCACACAATAAACATTCTTCTATGTTAGCTGGAACTCTCTCACTCACAGATGTTGTCTGTCAGGGAACTGAGGAGATAAGACAGCTACTCTGTTACTTTTGTTATTTACAAATGTTACACTAAATGGTCATGCTGATTGGCTGTCACAGTGATCATTCAGTGAGGAAGGCTTCAGATTGGCTGCCAAATTCTTTCTACAGACATCAGGTCTCATGGGGATGTGCACAGGAGTGGGCAGGGGAGAGGAGAAACTGCAGGCAGTCTCCTGGACGTACAGGAGACGCTATGTGTATGGAGGAGGAGATTTTATGGACATGTGTAACATACCAAAGGTAGGCAACTGGTTAAAGGAGGTCCGTATGCCCATAGTGGATGCAGTGATTTCCTGTCTTAGTCAGCATCTAACTCTAGATTTTTAGGACCCAGCCAACAGGAGGCTGGAATCTATTATGAAAGCTTCTTTTTCCATTGTTGGCTCTGCTATGCAACCCACTGTGACAGCCATTGGTGTTTGCCAAAGCCTGAAAAAAAAGGAAGAAACAGGCTTTTGTGGAGGAATATATGATCTACCAAACTCTGAGATTTTAAATATCTCCAAATCAAAAATTTCTATACACCATTCCTAAAGGGGGATACACCATTATCCCAATTATCCATTTTTGAATCAATCTGTACAAAAGATCCATTTGCTAAAGGTACAATTTCATCACTTTATAATCAATTATATGGAGTAGCAAATCTTAATAGACCCTCTTACGTTCAGAGGTGGGAGGAGGACCTGGGACGAACTTTAGAAGACACGGACTGGTCTAACATATGGCTCACATCTAAGTCATCTTCACCCAACATCTTAGCACTGGAGACAAATTATAAAGCCCTAACTCGCTGGTACCTTGTACCCGCTAGAGTGGCAAAATATTCACCTAATACCTCAGCTCTTTGTTTTCGAGGATGCCCAGAAATAGGCACACATTTACACATATGGTGGACGTGCCCAGTAATCCAAACCTTCTGGACGGAAGTCTTCGTGATTGCATCTAAAATATTTAAAAAAATAATACAACCAGATCCATATATAACTTTACTTAATCTAAAATCGGAATGGTTAACACTCTCTCAATTCAAACTTATGATCCAACTAATAACGGCTGCAAAACAAACAGTGGCCAAGGCATGGAAATCTCCTACATTGGTACTAGCAGAAACAATTCACAGAATGAATAATACAATGTCCCATGCTAAGATGGTAGCCATCGATCAAAATCAAATTCCAAAATTTGAAAAACTTTGGCATCCCTGGATAAAACAACAGTTCCTGTCAAACTTCAATGACTCTGTCCTGTTGCCATGGTAACAGATTAAATGACTTACAGAGACACTCATTCTAAGGCTTCAAAGAGAACTAAAAAGAATAATAAACTGACGAGCGGGACAACCTTGTGGACCATACCTCTACCTTTCTAGCCTTTTTCTTCTTTCTCTTTCCTTTTCTCCACCTTACGATTAAAGCTCATTATCAGAATTTATTTGACCTATATACACTCTACCTGTAAACAATATGTATAGTAGGTATAAATCATTTAAATACCTACAAAAGTAACTAAGGAAATGATATATATCTTTAATTTAGGTTTACGTGAACCCAATGTTTAATATTTGAAATTTCATGATATTTACCTATATAAACCCTACTGTAAAACAATGAGCTTACTTTATAGATCCTTGTAAACTTACTTTATGTATCTTTATAATATTGTATACTCAATAAACTTCTTTTGACAAGGAAAAAAAGAAGGGCAGGTGTCAGGTTTACAGAGGAACGATTGATTCATCATTAGACTAGTGGATGGTTCCTCAGATACTGGAGAGCTGGAAGTAGTTCCTTCCAGTAGTCTAGTGCAGTGGTTCTCAACCCTGTCCTCAAGTACCCTCAACACGGGTTCTTTAAATCAGAGTCAATGGCTTGGTATTTTGGAAAACTATTTTATTTAAGAGAAATTCCCAAAACATGGCCTGTTGGAGGTACTTGGAAAGGAAAGGCGTTTTGGCCACCACTATTCTGGATCTTCTGCAGTGGTAGCCGGTCCATAAGGGGTGCAGGGGAGCCACCCCCCCCCCAAAGTTTTGACCAATATGAATGCAATTCATAGAACGATTTATTTTTAAATAAATGATAATATGACTAACATTTTTTAACATCTTAAAGTTAAAAAATGTTAGTCATATTATGATTTATTTAAAAATAAATAGTCTATGTGTGTGCAGTACACTGTGGGGCATCAGACTAATAGAAGTCTATTAGGTCTGTCAGTGTTTAACAAGCATGTGATTAGTAGGGATGGGCGAACGGTTCGGCCAGAGCATACGTTCGGGCCGAACTTTCGCTGTTTGGACGTTCGATGAACAGTCGAACAAACGGGTCATTCACCCGTTTGTTCGGCCCCCCGAACCAACCACAATGCATTGTGGTGCTGAACAGTGCATTGCAAGCCCTAAATGGCTGAAGCAGTGAAAGCTTCAGCCAATCAGGGCACAAAGCACTGTCAGAGTCATATCAGATTGGACACTGTCATCATGACTTTATCCAATCACGGCTGATTCCTGCCCCACAGTATAAAAGTATTCTTTCAATGGAAGGCATTTTCAGTGTGATTTCAGCGTGGAGATAGAGTGCTATTAATTACTTAGTGTGCTATACTGTGCTATTTTGCTTCAATTGTCAGTGTAGAATATTAGTTTAGTGTCAGTCTAGGGATAGAGTGAGTGTAGTGAGGAGAACCATCATTCAGCTTTGCATAGTGTGCAGCTAGAGTAGGGACAGCTCAGATAGTTTTACTGTAGTGTAGTGAGACCTTGTCATTCATACATAGATTAGTGTAGAGTAGGGACAGCTCAGATAGTTCTAGTGTAGTGTAGTGAGACCGTGTCAGTAATCTTTACATCAGTGTATAGCTAGAGTAGGGACAGTTCAGATAGCGTCAGTGTAGTGACGGTTGAACACCGTCTATTTGATTGTGTTACTGACAGTTTAATGCCATTTACTTTTGTGTGCGTTACTGCCAGTTTAACGCTATATAGTTTTGTGTGCGTTACTGCCAGTTTAATGTTACACTGACTGCCCATAGAGGAAGCAATATATCGTGTGTGTGTGTATGTATGTATATGTATATATGTATGTGTATGTATATATGTGTGTGTGTATATATGTGTATATATATATATATATATATATATATATATATATATATATATATATATATATATATATATATATATATATATATTATATATATACATACATACATACATACATACATACATACATACATACATACATACTAAACTGCAGGGTGGATGAAAATCAATGATTTAAAAAAATAAAATAAATCTGATTTTTTTTTTTTATTTAAATCAGATTTTTTTGATTTTTATCAAATTTATTTTAATAAAATGCTTTTGGAGTAAAAATCTATCTCAGGATAGTTTTCTATTTAAGATACATTAATCATTTAGATTATTCAGCATGAAATGGAGCTTAGTTATGTAGCATGAGGCTGTATATTCTGCAATATTTACATTTTTGGTAAACTCATTCAAGGAATCCAAGCTTTGCAAGCTGAGATAACATGCACTGCATTGATGCGTTCACACAATTTCACAGTAACCATGAGATGAAACAACGTTCAGGAATATTCCATTATCCCATTGTTTTGCAAATCTATGTACACTACAAACTGTATGATTGAATCGGTTCTGATATCGCTGTTTTACTAACCTGACAGCTTATTATTCTAAATAGGAAACCTTCATTTTGTTTGTAAATATTGAAGATTTCAACTACCAGCAAGAATGAGTCCTTACATTTAAAGAGCACCTGTCATTTCAGATCCATCATGGCAGCGCCTGTTAGTGGGCATCCACTCACCTGCTGCTGTCATGTCCCTCACCTTGTTGTGTCACTGCTGCATCACTAGCCATCCCATTAAAGTGAATGAGACTGTCAGTGAGTCAACAGTGGGTCCGAGGAGGAGCCGCTACGGGACAGAGATGACAGTTGCTCTTTAAAAATTATGATTTAAATCAAGGCTTTTCACTAGTGCTTTAAATTATGAATTAAGTCAACTTGATTTAAATCAAATCCACCCTGCTAGACTAATATATAGATATATAGCTATATAGATATATAGATAAACCGCCTGAAGTGTATTATATACTGTACACCGCCGAGTGCACTGTATATATAGTCTACACTGAATGCAGAGTGTATGTATGTGTGCATTCAGACACACACACACACACACACACTGGGGACGGAAATTATTCAGACCCCCTTAAATTTTTCACTCTTTGTTGCAGCCATTTGCTGCAATTTGCAGCCATTTGCTGCAATTTGCAGCCATTTGCTAAAATCATTTAAGTTCATTTTTTTTTTCTCATTAATGTACACACAGCACCCCATATTGACAGAAAAACACAGAATTATTGACATTTTTTCAGATTTATTAAAAAAGAAAAAACTGAAATATCACATGGTCCTAAGTATTCAGACCCATTGCTCAGAATTTAGTAGAAGCACCAGATCTGTGCCTTGCCACAATTCTGTCTCTGAGCCTTTCAGGCAGTTCCTTTGACCTCATGATTCTCATTTGCTCTGACATGCTTTGTGAGCTGTAAGGTCTTATATAGACAGGTGTGTGGCTTTCCTAATCAAGTCCAATCAGTATAATCAAACACAGCTGGACTCAAATGAAGGTGTAGAACCATCTCAGGGATGATCAGAAGAAATGGACAGCACCTGAGTTAAATATATGAGTGTCACAGCAAAGAGTCTGAATACTTAGGACCATATGATATTTCAGTTTCTAATACTAGACTGTGTATTATATACTGTACACTGCCGAATGCACTGTATAGATAGTCTACACTGAATGCAGAATATATATATATATATATATATATATATATATATATATATATATATATATATATATATTTATAAATATATAATTATAATATATTTTATATTTATTAATACACTGCCTATAAGCCCCGAACTAACTTCCTAATCTAGCTCAAGTTAACTCTAGCTCCGTCCACTCCAACACACTACATATAGCCGCTGTTTAAGCAGCCTTATATAGTGTGGGGCATGGACTTAGCCCCTGAGACATGATTGGCCAAAGCATGCAGGTCAGGTGCATGCTTTGGCCAATCATCAGACATCAATGCACTGGGATCTCGCAGTGCATTATTGGCCGTTCTGTGGTGCTCAAATTTAATGCCCCATAATGTTCGGTATTCGCCGAATGGGCAAACACCCGATGTTCGTGTCAAACTTACGCTTGATGGTTCAGAACCATCCCTAGTAAGAACCAATTCTATTGGTGGTGGATCGTTGAAGTTAGCACACTTGAAGTATTATCACACAGTTTCTTTATATACAGAATATATATTGATTGTGGCCTTTTCAAGTTTATATATACTTTTATGGCATTATTTATTTTTTGGAATTCTATAACTGGTGTTTATGCAGATTGTCACTATAATTCAAATTGTGTGATTTACAGTGCCTTTAAAAAGTATCCACACCCCTTGAAATTTTCCAAATTTTGTCATGTTACAACAAAAAAACATACATTTTTTTTGGTTGGGATTTTAGGTGATAGACCAATACAAACCATAGTAAACCAATGTTTACTATGCTTCAGCATGTGAATGAACAGGAAGCTGTTAAGAGCATTTCCCATTCATTCACTGTCCAATGCAGCTGAGGATAAGAGATAGGGACTGGGCAATCTCTGTCCTCAGTCCCTTTCCCTGTCTCAAAACTGAGAGTGTTTGAGCTTTGGGGTGCACACCTATGATCCACTGAATTATACCTAAGGCCAAAATCTGTAACATTTTGGATAGAGTGATAAGGGGTTACAACCTGTTGGGGAGCTGCACCACCTATATTTCTTCTGGTGAACATTATCAGTGGGACTAAAAGTGGCTACAAATTTGACAATACTAAATTTTGAGTTGTCACTAGGGTTGCCACCTCATCCCTTTAAACCCAAACACATATGAATTACACATGTTTACATGTTAATTTAATGCAGATAAGGCATCAAGTGAGTTGAATGACCATCTTAATCAGCCACAGAACCCGTATAACTAAATAATTATTTTTTATTTTGGAAGAAAGCAAGGAATACATTTTTACCAAAATCATACTTAACAGAGTATTAGTGTCTATCTACTAGGCCATTATACATTAGGTTCAGTTTTCCCCAAAGCATATAAACCCATCAACCCAGTGTGTCAAGAACAACTATCTCCCCTTAGTCATACACTCAGAAACTCAACCCCATGTCCGGGGCCTTTAAAGTATCCCAGGCTCTGGGGGGTTCTCTTCATAATGTCAAACCATCTCTTCCCTCCCATTTTGCTCAAAAAAGAAAAAACGAAACCACTCCAAAATCCAAATACCGCTAAAAAGAAAAAAAAAAAAAAAAAAAATATATATATATATATATATATATATATATATATATATATATATATATATATATATATATATATATATATATATATATATATATATATTTCCACCTACAAAGATCTCATCTCGTCCTCCTCCCTCCCTCATGTGCCTTTCTCTCAAATATCTATACCCATTCCGGATACCTGAAAACAGCATCTCTATTTTTCAAGTATTAGAATTCACATCTATAAGGGTTCTTCCCTCCTCAATATTAATAAAAATGTTCCCTAAGGACCATGTTTTCAGATATACCCCTCATTTCTGACGGGATGTCCAGACCAGGTCTTCCATATATTGTGTAATAAGAAGAAAGTTGGATCTTCGGGGATCTCTGTCGCTAAATTTTTGAGCAAGTCTCTGAACCTCTCGCCGGAAGCCCCTTATTCTGGGACAAGACCAGAAGATATGCAGTCACGTCCCATCCTTCTCCCGACAACGTCCACAACTACTTGATGTATCTGGATAGCATCTATGTAGGAGAGCCGAGGTGCGGTACCACTAAGACAGAATCTTGAAATTGGTTTCCTGCATTTTTGTACAGTTTGAAGATTCAAATATATTATATACTATATTAGTACGCTGCTCCTCCAAGAAGACTCAATCTAAGTTCATCTCCCACCTCCTCAAAGTTGAAAGTCCTATGGGGGAGTGGCCAACAATGCATAATCCTCGAAAGAGTTTGAGGAAGTAGGCCATTTTCATTACAGTATTCCTCAAACGTTATTAAATTACCTTCATAACTACTTAAGGGAGTTAGAGTATTAAGAAAATGTCTCAGCTGCACCGCTCACCAAAAATCTAGTTGATATGGTGTGGTTACTGATATCATTGACTGTACCATCAGCCAAGATCCCAATGTTACAAAATTAGATGCCTGGAAGTACCCCTAATCTATAAATACCGCAAAAGTTCCCTTCCTCAGACCAGGGTCAAAATGTGGGTTCCAAGACGGGGAACAGTGGGGAGTCTATTGATGATAATTTGCCTTTAGCAATACGCCCAAAACACAACCGTAAGGTAGGTCCTATCAATGGGTGTATCTTAATAAATAGACGGGAGATCACTGAAGCACCAAGGGGCTCATTGTAATAGGGCACTACTCTGTGCCAGCTCTAGGCCTGGCCACATTTTCATGTCCCCATGTCAGCTCGAATAAATCAGGCGGCTCAAAAGGGCTACCTGATAGTATTTGTACAGGTCAGGTAAAGCCAGTCCACCATGTTATTTAGGTAGGGACAACAAAGATCTTCTGATCCTTGGATGTTTGTGTGTCCATATAAATCCGGTAAGGAGGGAGTGTATCTGTTTAAAATAATCTTTAGATATAGCTATATGTAATGCCTGAAATAAGTACAAGAACTTCAGTAAAACATTAATTTTAATAATATTACACCTCCCAAACCAAGAATGAAACCACCTCTGCCATCTCCCCAAAAGAATTTGTACTTTATCTAGTAATGGTGGGAAATTAAGCTTATATGTGTGTGAGAGATCTGCCGGAGTAAAAGTTCCAAAATACTTCAGAGTTTGATCTGACCATTTGAAATAAGATAGAGAGCCATATGTCTCTATTTCTTGAAACAGATTAGGAAGAGATTATCGGGTTGGTCAGTGAGAAAAGCATATCATTGGCATAAGCTGAGATCTTATACTGCATTCCTCCAACTGACAAACCCGCAACGTCTTGGTTGGAACGAATCCTACAGAGTAAAGGCTCCAAAGATGAGGCAAATAGGATTGATGACATTGGGCAACCCTGGCTAGTCCCATTTGTAATCTTAAAAAGTGGGGACAGGACTCCATTCACCTTGACCTGAGCAGTTGGTTGTGTATAAATACTTGAGATCCATCGGTGTGTGTGTTATTTCCCACCCCCATATGTCGTAAACTGAAAACATAAATTGACAATTAACCGGGTCAAAAGCCATCTCTGCATCCATCCCCAAGAATACACATGGCGTTTTAGATGAACTAGCAACATGGACTAAGTTCAAGGTCTTTATCGTATTGTCTCGTGCTTCCCGGTTCTGAAAAAACCCCACCTGATCCCGATCAAGGAGGGTAATTGTTGTTGGAGGCATGTCGCAAGGATCTTATAAAAAAGTTTCAGGTCTGTATTTAAAAGAGATATTGATCTATAACTCCCACATTGTGATAGGTCTTTACCTTCCTTAAGTTATACCGTAATTTGGGCTTTCAAAGATTCTGTGTGAAAAGAGCTCGAGTCCCCCAGTCCATTATACATCTTTACAAGATAGGGTCCTAGAATAGGGAAAAGGAGTTTATAATATTGAGCGGTAAAGCCGTCTGGGCCAGGTGCCTTACCCACTTTTGCCGAATTTACCACTTCCTGAACTTCATCTAGTGTAATCGGTATTTCCAATTCTTGCGGTGCAGTAGCGGTAAGACCAGGCATTCCAGAGGATGCCAAATAATCGTCCACCGCAGTCTGGTTCTGGGGATTTAAATGTAAATTATACAGAGATGAATAAAAGACACCAAATCTCTGGGCTATTTCTCTAGGTAACATACATTTTTCGCCTTCAGCTCCCATAATCATTGGGACATATGTCATTAATTGCTGTTCCCTCAGAGAGCTAGCTAGTTGTTTGCCACATTTGTTTCCAACTTCATAACACTGTTTTCTTCCTACCTGTATTGCCCTTTTAGCTTTATACAAAAGTAAGTCTGTGACCTGTCTTCGGGCAGTCAAAAGATCCCCTTCCATAACTGGGGTGGAAGTCTTTTTATGCAAGGTCTCCAATCTCTGGATGTCTGTTAATACAGATATTAACTTTGCTTCTCTCTCAAACATTGGCTGTTTGATCGTTCGATGAACATTATGGGCCATTCGCACCACATTCGAGCGGCATGTCATGCCCCATAATGCACTGCGTCATCGCAGTGCATTGCTGGCTGATGATTGGCCAAGCATGCACTATGATCCGCATGCTTTGGCCAATCATAGCGCCGTCAGCAAAGAGAACCATAATTTGCCAAAAGCATGGTGCCTTTGGCCAATTATGGCTCAGGAGGTTAAGTCTGCACGTCGGCCCTGTGTAGTGTGTTGCTGGCGTTAGATTGAGCAGGCAGTCCGTTCCTGGTGTAATGTTTCTAATCTGCTTCAGGCAGGCAGGTGATTCAGTTAGCTGCAGTGTATTTATTATATATATACAATCAGACTGATATATATACAGTCAGGTCCATAAATATTGGGACAGCGACACAGTTCTAATCTTTTTGGCACTATACACCACCACAATGGATTTGAAATGAAACAAACAAGATGTGCTTTAACAGCAGACTTTCAGCTTTAATTTGAGGGTATTTACATCCAAATCAGGTGAACAGTGTAGGAATTACAGCAGTTTGTATATGTGCCTCCCACTTTTTAAGGGACCAAAAGTAATGGGACAGATTAACAATTATCTGTCAAACTTTCACTTTTTAATACTTGGTTGCAAATTCTTTGCAATCCATTACAGCCTGAAGTCTGGAACGCATAGACATCACTAGATGCTGGGTTTCATCCCTGGTGATGCTCTGCCAGGCTTCTACTGCAACTGTCTTCAGTTCCTGCTTGTTCTTGGGGCATTGTCCCTTCAGTTTTGTCTTCAGCAAGTGAAATGCATGCTCAATTGGATTCAGGTCAGGTGATTGACTTGGCCATTGCATAACATTCCACTTCTTTCCCTTAAAAAAGTCTTTGGTTGCTTTTGCAGTATGCTTTGGGTCGTTGTCCATCTGCACTGTGAAGCGTTGTCCAATGAGTTCTGAAGCATTTTGCTGAATATGAGCAGATAATATTGCCCAAAACACTTCAGAATTCATCCTGCTGCTTTTGTCAGCAGTCACATCATCAATAAATACAGGAGAACCAGTTCCATTGGTAGCCATACATGCCCACACCATGACACTACCACCAAGATGCTTCACTGATGAGGTGGTATGCGTTGGATCATGAGCAGTTCCTTTCCTTCTCCATACACTTCTCTTCCCATCACTCTGGTACAAGTTGATCTTGGTCTCATCTGTCCATAGGATGTTGTTCCAGAACTGTGAAGGCTTTTTTAGATGTTGTTTGGCAAACTCTAATCTGGCCTTCCTGTTTTTGAGGCTTACCAATAGTTTACATCTTGTGGTGAACCCTCTGTATTCACTCTGGTGAAGTTTTCTCTTGATTGTTGACTTTGACACACATACACCTACCTCCTGGAGAGTGTTCTTGATCTGGCCACCTGTTGTGAAGGGTGTTTTCTTCACCAGGGAAAGAATTCTTCGGTCATCTACCACAGTTGTTTTCCATGGTCTTCCGCATTCCAAACAGTTGATTTGGCCACACCTAATGTTTTTGCTATCTCTCTGATGGGTTTGGTTTGTTTTTTTTAGCCTAATTATGGCTTGCTTCACTGATAGTGACAGCTCTTTGGATCTCATATTGAGAGTTGACAGCAACAGATTCCAAATGCAAATAGCACACTTGAAATTAACTCTGGACCTTTTATCGGCTCCTTGTAAATGGGATAATGAGGGAATAACACACACCTGGCCATGGAACAGCTGAGCAGCCAATTGTCCCATTACTTTTGGTCCCTTAAAAAGTGGGAGGCACATATACAAACTGTTGTAATGCCTACACCGTTCACCTGATTTGGATGTAAATACCCTCAAATTAAAGCTGAAAGTCTGCAGTTAAAGCACATCTTGTTCGTTTCATTTGAAATCCATTGTTGTGTATAGCGCCAAAAAGATTAGAGTTGTGTCGATGTCCCAATATCTATGGACCTGACTGTAAAATATATATATATCTCACCGTTGCTGTTTGCAACATGTCTGAAGCGTATCAAGTGTGGCCAAAACAGCAGCCACTTGGGCACCACATGCTTGACCAGACATATGTGGAGCTCCCATGCAGTCCGTTGGCAACAGTACTTAAAACACCCACACCAAAGAACAAGGCTGACCTCTCCTTGCTCCTCATCAGCTGGGATCTCCAACCCCGCTATGCCTTCAGTCCTCTCAGGGACCTGCACTGAGAGGAATGAAGGTGTAGAAATAGGTGTCCCAGGCACTTGCTGGCAATCTGCTAGTGGTACACCTAAATCCGATTGTAGCAGGCAAATTTTCCTACCCCAGTTGCTAAACCATGGAAAGAAATTTGGTCCCAGCCATCCACATGCTCAGCGGCTGAATGCTAGTTTGGCTAAATTACTAGCACTCCAACTTCTGCCTTTTCAGCTGGTAGACTCTGCCCCCTTTCGAGAATTTGTGGTACCTCAGTGGCAGGTTCCCAAACGCCATTTTTTTTTTCTCGGAAGGCCATTCCAGCTCTCTACCGGTATGTGAAAGGCAATGTCTTGGCCTCGTTGGACAGGGCGGTCAGTGGTAAGGTGCATATTACCGCTGACTCATGGTCCAGCAGGCATGGACAGGGACCTTACCTTTCTTTCACGGCGCACTGGGTCACCCTGCTGGCAGCTGGGAAGGATGCAGGACAGGGTGCAGTAATGTTGGAGCTTGTTCCACCACCACGCCTCTCTCCTCCACCCCCTCCTCTTCTTCTTCCTCTATGCCCCATTCCTGTGCAGATTTGTCCTCTGAACCAGCGGTGCTCTGTAGGCCTTCTAGGGGCTACGCAAGCATTCAGGCAAAAAGATGCTATGCAGTGCTTGAGTTGGTCTGCTTAGGGGACAGGAGCCACACTGGGGCAGAGATTCTGGCAGCTCTGAAGGAGCAGGTTCAGAGGTGGTTGATGCGATGCCAGCTTCAGCCAGGAATGGTGGTTTGCGACAATGGCACCAACCTCCTCTCCGGCCTCCGACAGGGACACTTGACCCATGTTCCCTGTTTGGCTCACATCCTTAATTTGGTGGTGCAGCGGTTCTTGTGCAGGTACTCAGGCTTACAGGATCTCCTGAGGCAGGCCAGGAAAGTCTGTGGGCATGTCCACTGCTCATATAATGCCACTGCTTGGCTGGCTGACCTTCAAAAGGAATGCAACCTGCCCAAGAACCGCCTCATCTGTGACATGCCCACCAGGTGGAACTCAACGTTGGCAATGCTGCAGCGTCTGCACACGCAGCAGAGGGCCATCAATGAGTACCTGTGCAAGTATGGCACCAGGACAGGGTCAGGGGTGCTTGGCTTTTTTTCGCCACGCCAGTGGCTAATGATCAAGGATGCATGCACTGTCCTGTCACCATTTGAGGCGGCCACGAGGATGGTGAGCAGTGACAGTGCATGCATCAGTGATACTGTCCCTCTTGTCTTCCTGTTGGAGCACACACTGCGTGATAATGGACAGGGCACTTGAGGTGGAACAGAGGGAGGAAGAGGAGGACTTCCTTACCTCTCAAGGCCCCCTTTATCCAGACAGTGTTCCTGCAGGCCCGCCTATCACACAGGAAGAGGAGGAGGTGGATTGTGTCAGCACTGGAGCCTAGCACTCAGCATCAGCAGCATTCCTCCTCAATGTTCATGTTGATAGCTTCTAAGAACATTTTTGGTTCTGGGCACCAGTGCCTAAAGCCCAATTTTTCTGCTCCTGTTCAACAGGGGCATGTACCGTAATTACAATTTTTGCTGTAATATTTTGCATCAGGGCTCGTTCATGCGCTCAACTAGAGTATTTGTGAGGGGTTGCAGTGTTGTGGCACCAGCACCAGTGCCCAAAGCCCAATTTTTCTGCCCCTGTTTAACAGGGGGTGTACCGTAATTACATTTTTTGCTGTGATATTTTGCAGCAGGACTCGTTCCTGTGCTCAACTAGAGTATCTGTGAGGGGTTGCAGTGTTGTGGCACCAACACCAGTGCCTAAAGCCCAATTTTTCTTCCCCTGTTTAACAGGAGTGTGTAATTACAATTTTTGCTGTAATATTTTGCAGTAGGGCTTGTTCCTGCTCTCAACTAGAGTATCTGTGAGGGGTTGTAGGGATGTGGCACCAGTGCCTAAAGCCCAATTTTTCTGCCCCTGTTTAACACGGGCATGTAATTACAATTTTTGCTGTAATATTTTGAAGCAGGGCTCGTTCCTGCACTCAACAAGAGTATCTGTGAGGCTTTACAGTGTTGTGTCACCACCACCACCGCCGCCTAAGGCCCAATTTTTCTGCCCCTGTTTAACAGGGGCGCGTAATTACAATTTTTGATCTAATATTTCACAGCAGGGCCCGTTCTGACGCCCACCAAGAGTAACTGTGAGGGGTAACAGTGTTGTGGTAACACCCCCACCCCACCACAGGCCCAATTTTTCTGACCCTGTTCAACAGGGGCATGTAATTACAATTGTTGATATAATATTTCAAAGCAGGGCCTGTTCCAGCATTCAGCAAGAGTAATTGTGAGGGCTTAGTGTTCTGGTACCACCAACACCTAAGGCCTAAATTTCTGCAGAGTATATTGGGCAGGCCGTATAGTATATACAGGTGGTCCCCTACTTTCAAACATCCAACTTACAAACGACTCCTATTTACAAACAGAGGGATACAACAGGAAGTGAGAGGAAATCTACCCCTAGGAAGGAAAAAAGGTGTCTCCACTGATGCTTTATCACCAATCCTTGTTTCCCTAAAAACCCCAAATTTTCAAAATCCAATTGTCATTGGGACAGAAAGTGAGGTGAAATCTTCTGAACAGGGACACAGACAGCAAAACAAATGTTACAGGGGTGATGATAACCCTTCCCTATGTTATCCAAAAAGCTTAAAAATAGATTTTTTTGGCTGGAGCTACACTTAAAAAATGTACCTGTTCCAAATTACAAACAGATTGAACTTAAGAACAAACATAGAGTCCCTGTCTTGTTTGGACCGCCTGTATACTGCTGTTCAGAGTATACAGGGCCTGGGGGCTCCACGCTTTTTCCTTTTTTAATTTGGGTGCGGGGTTCCCCTTAATATCCATACAAGACCCAAAGGGCCTGGTAATGGGCTGGGGAGTTTCTCAATAATTTTCATCCATATTGCCGTGACCCGACATTACATCACAGCCGCAAGCAGTTTTAAATGACTTTTATTCCTTTAGAAATGTCATTTTGTGCAGGTACTGTTCTAAACACGGGAAACATGCACCACTTTACAGGCATTCTATAGACACCCCCCATGTACGATATTTAAAGGAATATTTCAATTTTATTTTTTCACTTTAGGCATCATTAAAATCACTGCTCCCGAAAAAATGTCCATTTTTAAAACTTTCTTTTGCACTGATACATGTCCCCTGGAGCAGGACCCGGGTCCCCAAACCTTTTTTAGGACAATAACTTGCATATTAGCCTTTAAAATTTGCACTTTTGATTTCTCATGTTCGAGTCCCATAGACTTTAACGGTGTTCGAATGTTCGTGCGAACTTTCGGTCCGTTCGCATGTTCTGGATGCGAACCAAATCGGGGGTGTTTGGCTCATCCCTAGTAATTAATATGGGTTCAGTTTTAAAGTGATGAGTTGGCAACGCTAGTTGTCTGTAAAGCAGAAGTAGAGGGCAATAATCTATTTGTGATAACGATATGCATTTGTTAGCAAAAGCTTGTGTAAACGCTTATTATATTTTGCATCACTCTGGTTTGCAAGGTTGTTCGCACATGCATACACTCATGAACACAGCGTAAAAGAAAATTACATATAATAACAAACACAAAGATCGTTATGATGAAAATTGAGTAAACGCTTATTATATTTTGCATCACTCTGGTTTGCAAGGTTGTTCGCACATGCATACACTCATGAACACAGCGTAAAAGAAAATGACATATAATAACAAACACAAAGATCGTTATGATGAAAAACGTAACAGCTGAGTTTTATTAAACCAATTTTATCCAGTGACAGTACTGATAACAGTCTGTCACTGTCTGTCCAGATAACAGTCTGAGAACTCTGGATTACAGATCTGTGTTTTACAACGTGGTTATTTCACAGTAATTTATCATCTCATTAGCATGCTTGGATGATGTCTGCCTTATACTTGTACTTATGTGCAGCACTCATAAGCAGTAATCTCATCCAGTGTGATGTTTTGCCAATTCCCAATGTTATTATGTGGAAATTCCTATTTTGCAATAAACATTATTTCTGGTTAATTAAGCATATCCTCTGACAATTCACGAGACATGTAGTAGTGCAATATTCAAATATTATTAATTAATAAAAGCCAAGTCCACATGCTACACCACCGCGTTATACCCAAATTTAGGATGTAACATGGTGCAAATAGGCCCCTCCCACACCCAAAATGTTCCCCTCCATGACAGTGTGTGGGGGTTCTCCACACTTGCAGCAGCTGTCACTTTTGAAATTGGTGTGACAGTGCTGGGCTAGTTAGTGAGGAAAAAATCTATGTTTGTTTTCGACCACATAAAAAAAAAAAATTCAAAGGAGCAGGATGGCATGGATTTTCAGTGAAGGAATTTCTCAGTGTATGTGGATTTTGTTCGGTGGTCCATTTGTTCCAAAATTGAATGTTAAAAGCAAATGTTAATGTTTGCTTCAGGTGACAAAATGCTCGGATGTGAACAGGTGCTTTTTGGGCATTATTTAGGCGTTTTACGAGCTGAAAACGCTCAGGTGTGAATGCAGCCTTAGACTTTAAGGAGCTAGTTTAAAAATGTTCAAAAAGTGGAACACTTTACAAGCTTTAGGTAGAGATGAGCTTGGACATCCTGCTTTTTTGTACTCCAGTGAGCTGCAGGCCAGGTCATTCTCTGCCTTACAGCTCATGTGAGTTGTGAAGTGGGGAATGGCCCAACCCAGGAAGTTTGAAGGATACTTGAGCTCATCTCTAGTTTTAAGGCTCATACACTCAGCAAAACATGGTAAAATGCTCATGCTAGTATTTGAACCGATAACCATAATACTTCAAGACAGAAGTGCTTAGCACTAAGCCACTGTGCTCCCCAAAACAATAAACTACTCTAATGCCGTGTACACACGGGTGGACATTTCGGCATCAAAGGTCCGACGGTCTTTCCGACGGACTTCCAAAGGAACGAACTTGCCTACACACGATCACACCAAAGTCCGACGGATTCATACGTGATGACGTACGACCAAACTAAAATAAGGAAGTTGATAGCCAGTAGCCAATAGCTGCCCTAGCGTCAGTTTTTGTCCGTTGGACTAGCATACAGACGAGCGGATTTTTCGACCAGACTCGAGCCCGTCGGAAAGATTTGAAACATGTTCCAAATCCTAAAGTCCGTCTGATTTTCGACCGAAAAAGTCAGCTGCAGGTCCGATAGAGCCCATACACGGTCGGATTGTCCGACGGATTCGTCCCGTCGGACCAGTCTGGTCAAAGTCCGCCCGTGTGTACACGGCATATGACAGTCTCTAAAAGCATGTACACAGAGTTGCGTATTTAATGTCCCCACCATGAAGAATTGTTCCACAGAACCCAGATCTATAAAACTCTGCACTCTGCATGTATTTGGGCAGTTAATTGATCATTTGATGTAACACATTTTTAGAAACCAAAAGAAATGGAAGACTGATGGGCCCTTACGTTTGCTTTTATTTTTTTGACATTTTTCCCAGATGGAGAAACTTGACCTTAGTTTACATTAACTTACTTAAATATTTCTTTAGAACATTAAAACATAAAAAAATGGATGGCATGTTGCTTTTGCCTCCTCATACCAGGCCAAGGATCAGCTTCTGGTCATTGAGGTACCAGCTCTTATGAGTTATGCGTCTAGCTAGTAAAGCTATCCCTTGATGATCGTTTTTTTTTTTTTTCCATTCAGCCAGTGGGCTGAACAAAAAAAAAAAACAAGCAGGTTCCTCTATCCACACAATCAAGGTAGAAGGTGGAATTTTCATTGCTGAGACATTGTAATCTGACATTGGGTCTCTACACTTTCAAAATCACTAATCACCGGGTGCACCCAGCTAATCAATAAAAATTTTCAAACATTCCTGTTTGACAAAAATCGATCTAATAATTGATTGCTTTGGGACAGAAACAGCTACACATGGATCCCTGCTGAAACAGTCAAATTTTAAACCATCTATGGCCAGCTTAATGCTTGAAATGGTGAAAGAACACTGTGACTGACCTAACCAAGATAGGGGCTTCTGGAGAGGACTAGGAGCAAGCCTCTTACCCACTTATGGGCCCTGGGTTTTAAGGGAACAATACTCTTTGTGAGGTGTATGCCTAGGGACCCTGGAAGTAATGTTACTTTGAATTCAAGTTCATGTCCAAACAAGACACACAGACTCAGGGAACCCTGTATAGGGCCTATATGCCATATTGGAAATAGTGACTGCTTCACACTATTGGGACTCATAGCAGATGCTGTTGTCATCAGCCAGCCAGCTGTCTTGGATTGTCTGCTATAATGTGTATTGTAGTGAGGGAGCTAGGAGATGAAAAGGCTACCCTGAAAGGTCATATCTCTGAGTCACCTAGTCCGGAAATGATTACCGGTAGTTAATTAGCTCATGTTAATTTAGGTTTCTGGTTAAAGGTATATTGTTAGAGTATTATGAGCTGGAGGTGGGAACCTCCTACTCAAATGTTTAAAAGCCTGTATTCTGTGTTCTAATAAACAGTTTCATGTTCAGCAGCTAAAACGAGTTCTGTCCAGTTATTGGTTGTCAATGGTTTGGAATATCTGATATCTATATTCAAACTGGATCAAAATGTTTAGCAAGGGCCCCGACCCCTAGATGCCTAATGGTGACCTCCAGAGTCAGGGAGAACTGACATCCTTCTTTGTAAAGTGGGTTACTTGGCATGGTGGGTGTGATACAAGAAGAAATGCTGGGTGCCAGTCACTGTTTGAATGCAAACAAGAGATTTATTGTCTCTTAACAGAACTGTGGGAGAGAGGGTTAAGGCCAGGACACCCTTGTGTAGATGCAATGCTAATTGGCAGACTCGAAGACTTCTATAGCTAGACAGCTATACAGTGAAAGGCCTCCATCCGGATACCACTTCTGTATAGGTTGAACCGCTGTCTCCTATGGCAACTAATCTTGCAATCAATAAAAGGTAGTTGTACGTAATTCTTGGTAACACAGAACAGTCCTTTTTTATCTCACAGCATCTAACTGTAGATCTTCACTCACTTAGCTCCCAGTCTCTCGCTAGACTTCCAGATCCCAGTCATCACTGGATCCCTCTCAGCTCTTCCACAGCTATCCCACTGTATAATCCTCAAGCATCACCCCCGCTATCCTGCTGGGTCCCTCGCTTGGCACTTGTGAAGCTTTCCCACTTCTTCACCATCCCCAGTTGGTGAGAAGACTGCTCTGGTACTTGCCCAAGCTTACTCACTGTAGTCTCTGGTAGTAAGATGGATGGTCCCTTAGTGGCAACAGCTTCCCTTCTACCTCCGACCACAACTGGTTGGTTGAGATCTGCAATCCTACAGTCCCAACCCTACGCTGCTTCTCCTGCTCCTGGATAGGCCTCAGGTCTAGCAGCCAGATGTCGCTGGGATAGGCCTCAGGGCTCCAGCCTAGCAGCCCAGGGTGACATAAAACACGTCCACCCAGACAGCAATCCAGGTGGCACAGAACCCTGATCACCTGATTCCACCCAAATAAAAAGGAAACCCCTGCCAATTGGCTGAGACACCCCATCCATTCATACTCTGACCTTGACCATCATTCTAATGTCACCAACCACGGTGCCACCTAGTGACAGAAGAGAAAAGGTGCAGCAATTCCAGAATTAGAGGGGAATCAATTGATCTTCTATCAATTAGCCAGGAAAATTACCACCTGGCAACTAAATGTATTAGCAACCCTGCCTAAACACCAGGGTGCTACAAATGAAAAAAAAATGTTTTTGCCTTTAGCTCTATTTATATTGCTTAAACATGAAAGAGGGGAGATTCCTCCAAACCAGGCCTTGTTTAGGTTACCTGGGTATGCCTAGAAGGGACATGTTGGGGCAGGCTGCTAGTGTTTATTAGAAGAATATTTTGGCATAATTATCTACATATTACATATTGTCAGGACCAGCAAAAGACTTTGAGATTGAGTGAAAGCATAGCCAATATCATGAATTAAAGTTTTTACTGAGATTCAAACACCAGAGGAAGTAGATGGACTGTGCAGGGGTCAGGACTGTGTGAACTATCTGAGACTAGATAACTATAATACACAGATATAGAGGCAACAGAGACCAAAGGCTGTGTCACCAGAGGGTGGCAATAGCTCACTGTGAGGACCTGAGAATGCATGGTCTTTGCCAGAGCTTCTGATTATGAAGATATAGTTTTTCAGCTGACACTCTCAGGCTGGGGGACTTGCTAGTGACTCAACTAAGGCAGATAAACAGACTGACCTATGAAACTTAAAACAAATAAAAATGCACTTGATCAGAAAATTTCAGGTAGCATCAAACAGGAATAACCCAACGGCCACTTTTAGATCAGAAGGATGCCTAGAAAGCAGACACTCAAGATATGTGGCAGGCAACAGAAAGAAGATCGGAAGGTTGCTGGAAGCCACCACACAGACAGAAGCAACCAATAGCTTGTACAGGAAAAGGAGGTTGCCAAGAGGGCAAACAGACTAGACAAGAGCAAGTCTAAATACTTAGTTATAGAAAACAACACAGGGGCTGAACACACCGAAAATAGTCAGGGATTTTACAGGTAGAGGCAATGCAAAGCAAGCAATGAATTTATATTGAATCAGGCCTGTAGATAGACCCTCACAATGAGATCATGCATCAGAAAGAGACCATATGCTCAATTCATTTTTTAATTTTTTTTTTACCAAATTGATTGCACAAATGCAGATGATTTGACACATGTATTTTATATTTATCTCAACATTATTTTACATATTTTTAGGTATTGTAATAATGTAATCCACAAAGACTTAGTGCTCCTTAAAGCGGAGTTCCACCCATTTAAAAGTCAGCAGCTACAAAAAGTGTAGCTGCTGACTTTTAATAATCAGATGCTCACCTGTCCCACGGTCCAGCGATGCAGGCGCATGAAGCCCCATTCCTCTCCCCCTCCTCTCCGCGGCGCTGGCATTCTAACTGTGGGCGCCTGGCTGTGGCTTCACAGCTGGGTGGCACTGCACATACGTGAGCCGCTCTGCACGCTGTGAATGGCCGGGCAATCTTCTGGGACCTGTGATGTGTCCCAGAAGATTGCAGGGAGGGAGGGGGGAGAGGTGATCTTCCTTCCGGCACCAGGGGAGGAAGTGGGAGCTGGGTGCTTGTAAACACAGGGTACCAGCTCCTCCCCAAAAAAATGACATGCCAAATGTGGAATGTCAGTGGGTCACCAACACTTAAAGCGGAAGTTCCATTTTTGGGTGGAACTCTGCTTTAACATACTGCTAGCTTTGAGGTTGGTGACACTGGGGTGTCTACTGAGGTGGACAAGAAAGGACCCATATAAGATGGTGATAATAAAATGGTTTGTGTAATTAAAAAGAAGGTGCAAATAAAGGGCTTCTGGCAAATAATTTAACATTTTTTTGTGACAAAAGAATCATTTTACACCTATGTGATATCTCTGTTGGTGAATTAACCATTTTTAGGAGAACATTGCCATAAGATGAATAAGGAACAGGTTAAAATAATGCTTCAATTTCAGTAAATTCATACAGTACTAGGAGTCATACCATTCCGAACAAAATGTGAACGCTAAAATCTATTAGCAGAAATCTCATTGCTGAAAAGTAACTGAATATTATGCCTGAAAGGAAAAGAATCAGAGCTAAGCAAGTACAGGGGGTCCCCTAGTTACAAACATCCGACTTACAAACGACTCCTACTTACAAACGGAGGGAGACAACAGGAAGTGAGAGGAAATCTACCCCTAGGAAGGGAAATAAACTCCTGTAAGAGCTAATATGGGGAAAAGGTACCTCCACTGATGCTTTATCACCAAGGCTTGTTTCCACAACAACCCAAAATTTTCAAAATCCAATTGTCATTGGGACAGAAAGTCAGGTGAAATCATCTGAACAGGGGCACAGACAGCAAAACAAATGTTACAGGGGTGATAACCCTTCCCTATGCTATCCAAAAAGCTTAAAAATAGTTTTTTTGGCTGGAGCTACACTTAAAAAAGGTACCTGTTCCGACTTACAAACAGATTCAACTTAAGAACAAACCTACAGTCCCTAACTTGTTTGTAACCCGGGGACCCCCTGTATTGGGATACCATACACCACAGTCCAATCATGATGCAGTACTTAGCTATAACCAAGAAGTTGTTATAAACATTACTGCCAAGTGCTAAGTTGATTGGGGATATTTTCTGGCCAAGTTGTTTATATACTTAACATCTGGAATATATTTACTTTTGTGAAAACTGTGATTAAATGCAGAAAGCCCATAAGATTTGAAGAAGAGAATGAGACAAATACTTTGCTGGGGAATGTTTTTTAAATGTAAATATTTTACAGTAAATTATGTACATTGTCTTTTTGCACACTTAAAGTAGAACTTAAGCTTATTTTGTATAGAGTAAGGAAGGTTTTTAACCCCTGCCAAGTTTTTGTTCTTTATGTGTCCCATTGGGGAGATTTCCATTTACTTCTTGTGCCATAGACAAAACAGGAAGTGAGAAAATCCATCCAAATGGAGGAAATCCCTGGTTGGCACCAGGGTTACCCATTAAAAGATTTATCTTCTCTTAGACCCCTTTCACACTGGGGCGGTTTGCAGGCGGTATTGCGCTAAAAATACCGCCTGCAAACCGCCCCTAAACAGCCTCCGCTGTTTGTTCAGTGTGAAAGCCTGAGGGCTTTCACACTGAAGCGGTGTGCAGGCAGGACAGTGAAAAAAGTCCTGCAAACCGCTTTTTTGGAGCGGTGAAGGAGCGGTGTATTCACCGCTCCTTCACCGCTCCTGCCCATTGAAATCAATGGGACAGCGCGGCTATACCGCGGCAATACCGCGGCTATAGCCACGCTGTACGAGGGATTTTAACCCTTTTTCGGCCGCCAGCGGGGGTTAAAACCGCACCGCTAGCGGCCGAATACCGCTGCAAGAACGACGGTACAGCAGCGCTAAAAATAGCGCTGTTGTACCGCCGACGCCCCCACCGCCCCAGTGTGAAAGGGGCCTTAGGGACAACTCACAATTTGTGATTTTCTTTCATTTTCATTTTCCATGATAATGGTAAACAGGACAAATAGAGAGGGTGAATCTCCCTGATGGGTACACAAGTAGCAGTAAAAACCTGACAGGTGTTCTATTCCCCTCAACTTTGTCCAAAAAAAAAAAAAAAAAAAGGTTTTGCCTATAGTTATACTTGAAGGTTTTTGCAAATTTAATAAAAAAACAATCACTAGTCTGTCACACCACATCCCCTCTCATATAGTATATAGATAAAAAAAACTTTTAAGTTGCTGATTCAAATGCACAATACAAGTTTCTGTAAGGCTCACACTGCTGTGCTGCAGTTTGTGCACAGTGCAGGTTTCTGTGTGTTTTACCTGTGGTTTTAGCTGCTGTTCCATAGACTTTCTAGTAGGGCGCATGTTTTTGGCGCATTTTCTGAAAGCATCCTGCATCTTTGGTGTAAACAATTTATTTCGTTTTTTTTTCAAACATTATAAGTAACATATACATGCTTAGCCACCTCAAGGCTTTTTTGGTACTTTGTGTAACTACAAAGCTGCTGACATCATCATTTAAATACATATTTGCCTACACAGAGCCCAGGTTAACCACACTCATGAATCGTAGAGTCATTCCTTGTCAATACAAAATGTTTTGGCTCAAGGTATACTTTAAAACCCAATTCCCACATTTTTTTTCGTTTTTGACTGGGGAAGAGACTGAATATTTGTTAGGTATTTATTTCTATCTGCAAACCCATTGTAGAGGCATGGACAACAAAAGGACAGACAGCAGTAAAAACCTGATAGACTCACTGAAGTTTTTCCCCTTCCACCAAAAACAAAATAAAACATTTGGACTAGAAAGTGGATCAAATTTATCCAAAACTGACTCAAGGAACCTGTACTGAGGAAGTATAGAATCTGAACCTTGACAAATGTTTGTACTGGAAGCTTTTGTTTCTGGCTAATATGTCGGCCCAATTGCTTCAAGGCTTTTTCACGTCACTCACCAGGAACAGGTAATCACAAGTTCTGGCTTCACTTTGATTTTAGATCTATTTACATGTTTTAATGTATGTGACTCCAACTTCACTGAAGCCAGAAATAGCCAGGCAACTTACATTTCAAGAAAGAGGTCAGAATTGACCACTTATATATTCCAACATTATAGTTTTTTTAAAGAGTACATAGGAGTTTAAACCCTGCTGGAGTGTACTCAAAAACTAAAAAAAACAGTTTAGGGGAAGAGTTGACCAGTAGTCATAAAAATAATAATTCTGGCATGCATAATTTGCAGCAAATCTGGCTATGCAACAGATTCACAGCACAGCTTCAATAAAATGACAGACCTTTATTTGAAAAAATAATTATCTACAATGTCTTTTATGATGGTAACAATCAAGCACATATGAAAGACTTGGGGAAAAGTGGGTAGGTACCAGCACAATATTTCTCAGAAAGTCAAGCTCTGGACTGAAAGTTAGGTTTTCTCTCAGAAAGAAATTAAGAGATATAGAATATTTTTGCACCCCCCCCCCCTTCTGCCAAATAAACTTATATGAGCATAAAAGGTTATCTATGCAGTAGCAAGAGTTTACTGCCTTTTCCTTAAACCTACCTGGAGGCATTTCTAGAATGCTACAACTTTAAGCAAAGTTGTACTTTGCACAATCAAAAGAGTAATACAGTCTCTTGACAGCCTGTGCCCTTTGTGCGAAATACTTCCCCATGATCCCACGCTGTCCCATTCACCCACTGCAGTCCATTGGCTGGGGTGGCATTTCTGGACATGATGGGGACACAGGACTTTTTCACCTGCAGATAAAGTGCTTGTCAACCAAGCAGCCATTTAGCAGGCCCTAGCTGGTTGGATCCTTAGTCAACTAACCCAGACTGATTTGGATTTTACACACGGCTACTGTCGGTAGAAAATCAGACTGCAGGTAGAGCACAGGGGTTGAAAAGTATCTGAGGTGATCTGTCAATTGAAACTGTTTCTTACTCCACATGGTACAAATTGAAAGTAAACCTGTTAAAAACCTAAAAATTGTAAACTGAGAATATGTGGATACAATTCATAACTAAAGCTGCTGAATTTAAAAGCAAATGTATTTTTATCCTATAAAAGTTAAGCTTGGTCATTGCCCTTCTTACTCCTAAGGCTACTCATTTTCCCTTCCATATAGCCTCATTGATCAATAGGGAGGCAGGAGGAGCAAGGCCAAGCTTAACTTGTTAGGAAAAATTGAGATGTGCAGATAAATTCAGCTGCTTACTTTGCTGGATCATTTTTGACATATTCACAGTTGGCAACAGCTTCATATCCATTATTAATAGAGAAAATCTTGCTCAAACTTGTAAATTTGAGCTGCAAACATAAAGTGAAAATTTCATATGAGAAAAAACACCAAGATATTGGCTAAGATATACTATGCTGAAACTATAAACAAATAAACTTAATTATCCACTATAAAAGTATAAATGTCTAAAAAAAGCGGAAGCATACAAAGTGTCCATGTGAAAACACAGTGCAAGGTGCCATGTATCCAAATGCTATTAACAGCCTTCTAAGAAAATCCATTTCAAAAGTGTCTATCAAACAAAAAAGCATAAGATAACATCCAAAATTCTTAATCCTTGCAATCTTCCACAAATGAAGAATTACTGTGTATTGTGTTCAGGTAAGAAATGCCAGCATCCCCTCTCTAACCTTATTAAATTAACCTTATAATGAAAAAAGTATGATGCACATACCCCTTTTAAAGCCAAGATAGGGCTGTTATTCCTCTGGTAAAAGTAACGGTCTCAGGCATCAAGGATCAATTTCCATATTGGAGCTCAGAGAAATACAAAGGGAACAACATATCATGAAGATAATAACTTACCTGTGGTCCGTTTGCACCTTGGTCACCCATAAAGCCTGGCAGACCAGGATCACCTTTTCTTCCCTACAGCAAAATACATATATTGATTTGATATAATGTATATAATGATATTGATATTACATATTATTCCTTTAATTATATTCACATTATAATTGCTTATATTGTTGTCCCATACTTTTAGTCTAGACCTATCCTCTGGAAAATTTGGTATGCTTTATATATCTTATTATTAAAACAAAGTTTAAAATGCACAGGGATTTATTTTTTAATAGTGTTTTAAAGGACTAGAACATGTTTGAATTGAAAATCTGTTTAAAAGAAATTGAATTGAAATTGAATATTGCTTCTAATGCGACACAACATTCACTATATTATGAAACTGCATGGAAGGCACATCACTACAGCCTGGGCTGGGAGCATGACTAAGACGGAAAGGGTCACATGGCATGTGACCTCACCTCTTCTTATTTCAGGTCCTCCCTCAGGCTGTGCAAAGTGGATTATAGTTATCAGTCAAGGATCTGATCTGCCCAAAGGGGTTGATGGGTGGATCAGATAAATGACTGACAGCTCCATTCCACTTTTCCTGGCCTGGTGGAAGAAAAAGCTGAGGTGATGTCACAGGACATGTGACGTGCTCTGGCTTATGCTGCGTACACACGACCGGTTTTGCCGTCAGAATAAACTCTGAAGGTTTCTCCGACGGAACACCGATGGAATTCCATTCAAGCGGTCTTGCCTACACACGGTCAAACCAAAGTCCGACCAAAGTACAACCGCCCAGAACGCGGTGACGTACAACACTTAAGACGGGACTAGAAAAAGGAAGTTCAATAGCCAGTAGCCAATAGATTCTGTCTCGTACTTGTTTCAGAGCATGCGTCATTTTTGGTCCGTCGGAACAGCATACAGATGATTGGTTTTACTGATAGGCATTGGTTCCGTCGGAAATATTTAGAACAAGATCCATTTCTAGGTCCGTCAGAATTTTCAAAAAAAAAAAAGTCCGATGAGGCCTACACACGATCGGAATAGACGATGAAAAGCTTCCACCTGACTTTTTCTGTCAGACATTCCGCTCAGGTGGCTTTAGTCCCGCCCCCAGCCCGGTCTGTGCTGCAGTAAGAAATTAAAAAAAAAAAGTAATGTGACCCAAGTAAGAAGGCAGTTCCAATTCAGATTAACTGCTGGTGGTATGCCCTGTCATTTAGTTCGTTAGCAGTTATATCAGGGTTCAGAATCTTTTTCAGCTAGAATAAAAGATTACTAGACTAGAAATTATTATATTAATTGGTATAATGAGGCTACACAATACTGTCAGCAAATAAAGGCCAACTTTATAGTAGTTTTTATTGTATTATGTGTAAAGACAGCTCTTTTGTTCAGGCATGTACACATTTGGATATTGTTGACTTTAAGCTATTAAATATTACATTTTTAGCTATTCAAAATCAATGGCCCTAACACAAAGTGCTTGGTCAGCATTTTAGTTCTATATTAAAAAAAATAATACAAATTCCTATCATCATAACATTACAATTTGTAAATTAATAAAGCCTATTCTAAGTATTATTGGGTCTTAATTTTCGTACATAAATCAGCTTTTTGATTCCACATAGACTGTACTGACGTAGAAACACAATAATCAGAAAGATATTTTTTGCATGGTTGTATTGTTAAAATAAATAGGAATACCGGGTTTCCTGTAACTCCTCGTCTACCAGGGAGATTCTGGAAAAAATAACAAATGCGAGTACGTAAGTAATGTAAGTACAAATTTAAATTAATAATAGTTATTCCCTTGATAAATATGTCAATAAAATACTTTGAAGGATCTTTTTTTTTTTTTTTTAATGCAAAAGCTTTTGGGATAATAATGTTCCTAGGCTGTCTGTGGTTGCTTTACCAAAGGAGTAGAGTAAGTTGACTTTGCAAAGTAAATTTATACTTAACTTAGTGAATGAGAAGAATTTAAGTGAAAATTCACTTTGCAAAGAATGCCCAGTCAGTGTAAACAAAACAAAATAAGAAGAAACAGGAATTGTATTTACACCTGAAGGCATGATTGAAATCAGGTAGCTTTATTTCATTCACTGTGCTAAGAAAAAACTGACTTTGCAAAATGAGTATTTTCCGCTCCTTTAGTAAATCCACCCCAATGTGTTGTACCATAGCATCCAATCAAATTATACTTTTGTAAATGAAAAAGGATGAAGTTGGGTTGTTCGGGCACAAAGCCTGAATCTATTATTTCTATAGTATAGGTGCAATGAAAAATCTGGACTGCCGCACTCCGGATTGGAATAATAAAGGTAAAATCTTCTTTATTGAAAAAATGACATGGTGTAAAATGCGTACATTGCTCTGTTGAAGTGATACAGCATAACCGCTGACGCGTTTCACGCTCCCATAGAGCGCTTACTCATAGCTATGAGTAAGCGCTCTATGGGAGTGTGAAACGCGTCAGCGGTTATGCTGTATCACTTCAACAGAGCAATGTACGCATTTTACACCATGTCATTTTTTCAATAAAGAAGATTTTACCTTTATTATTCCAATCCGGAGTGCGGCAGTCCAGATTTTTCATTGCACCTATACCATTGGAATAGCAATAGCCAGCACCTGGAGCTCTCACAACCATTCACCCAGCGGAGGACGGGAAATTTAAACCCAGTTACCTGGAGCTGTGGTCACCAACCTATTATTTCTATAGATACTGTAGTAAATAAAAAACAGTTTAGTTAGAGCTGAACTCCTGGTACGAAAAATGTTTTTTTAAATATATCCTGTTGATATCCACAAAGGCTATAAATCCACTTTGTTTGCACCAAATATGTTTGCAAACCCAGACATTACCTTGTAGAAGTAGCAGTTAGATCACCACTGTGCTGTACATAGCCTGTGCCGACAGCAGAGCAATAGGAGTGACCCAGCAGGCTCCACCCACTACAGGCTGCCTGCAGAAAACTCCAGGAGGGGCAGATACAAGACCAGTCACCCTGCACATGTAGAGAGAGCAGCAGTGACTGGTCTTTATAACAGAAAGCTTCTCCATGTAAGGCAATGTTTCATGCTGGACTACTGCTCAGATCTGGAACAAAAATGCAAGCACACAAAGATTCAAGTGGGAATACATGTGTATTTAGACAATATTTGCTTATCCCAGAGTTCAGATTTTAAAGGAAGTAGGGGAGACAAATGCCTAGCTGGCTTTAGTACTTTACCTGACATGGAACCAGCTTGCAGCTATTGAAGTAAGAGGAAACCAACAACACCTGATCTATATCAACACCTGATCTATATGCCTGATAAAAGTGTACCTATAGCCCAAACATTTATTTTTTTTGGAGCCTATGTCAGATTTATTTTTTTATTTTTCACTTTTCCGGGATTAAGTCCAGGATCATGCAGTAAATTACAAAAGGGTTGCATTTACAATGTATCAATAAGCAGACAACATCTGCTTTCCTTTGCATTACATTATAGATCATTCATAGCCCTTTGTTAAAAATAAATCATAAGTACCAGTGTGAAATGTGTCAAGATACAAACAAAACAATTGGTTCTAGTGATTTTTGGACCTTTTTTTTTTGTTTATGGCTATAGAAAGTGCATAGTAAAGGTTTTATTGACAGGTACTAGAATTTCTGTTACAGAACAAGTCATAGAAACAATGGAAAAATGATGTCACATTGGACTGTGGTAAAGTTATTTCAGTTTAAGAATTTTGGATAGAGACGCATTCCTCAAAAAAAGCATACTGAAAGAAATTTGTAAACAGCATAAGCTGGGAAAGTACTGAGCAAATATTATTTTACTTTTTGGGTTGGAGACACATTTTTTGAAAATTGATATGCTTATATCTTACTCCAGCTCCTCTAATTCCAGGCTGCCCAGGTATTCCTGGCTTTCCAGATTCTCCCTAGAAAAATAAAAAAATAAGATAAATATTATATAATCATCTACAGATCTCTGGGTCAGGGGTCAAGGTGACCACACCTTACGCCACACAGTCACAATACACACCATGCATACAAAATTTAAACCTGTACATTTACACAAAATATCTGAATATACAAAGTGGTTGAGAGAAAAAAAATCTTCTTAGCATATGAAAAACATAATTTTCCTGGTTCATTGTGTGCTTTTAGACATAGCAGCAACATCTGCATTGTCCAGATATATCTGGTGGACAGTCTGGGGGGCTGTTCAGTGTGGTCTCAGCACTGATCACAAATTATTGGAAATTCTGTATGTGATAGGTACTGGACACCCCCTTTTTATAAAAGGAAGAAAGCGCTGCTATCTAGCGTCAGACAGAAAATCCAGCTGGGTTTGAGAAGAGCAGATGTCTCACAGTCCATTGTTCTCGGTGAGACATTATACTGCCATATATGACTACCTGAATGAAAAATGTATGACTTAGGATGACCATACACAACCTAACATTTATTTTAGAAGATCTGGGTAGAACTGGGCCATGTAAGAACATATAATACTTGTTTTCATATTTTTTCATCATGTATTGTGTCTTAGCACTGTGGTTCTTCTGTGGCCTCATAGCAGCCACTTCCTGTCTACATGCACTCCCTGTCTACATGCACTCCATAGAGGGCTGCATGGTATTTCTGTGGGCAGGTTTCCTGAAGGTAACAACAGTATGCCATGCGTGCATAAAATTTCCTGAAATTGCCACTTGTAGTCCCCATTAAAAGGCAGTGTGACAGGGTGATAACGCAGAAGCACAGTTAGGAGACAGGGTGCGGGAGAAAATTCTGTCACTCTATAACATAAAGTGGCTGAACAAGGACCTTCATGGCAGGATAACTAGGTATTTTCATAATGAAATCGTCAGACTTAAAAACATTGATAATGATTTTTGAAACCATATTAACATACAATAAATTACCTGTATATGAGACTATGGATTTGGGTTTTTATATTACCCCAAGCTTTCACAACCAGGGTTCTCTGGAACCCCAAGAAACCTCCAGGGGTTGCTGGGGGTTTCTCGGGTAGTGGCAGATTTTGCTCCTTTCTACAGTGACCACCGATATAAGGGAGCAATTGTTCACTGACTTCCAATGTAAAGGATTGCCTCTACACTAACTGCTAAAGTAAACAGGCTTTCCTACTCATCACCAATGTAAGAAGCACTTGTCCACTGACCAATAGTGTAAGGGGACACTACACCTTTGAAGGTCTATGTTTTATTTTTGGTTTTATTATTATTAGTTTTATATTAAGTTTTAAATTTTGGCACAGAGCAGGAGGTGTTGAAAAGTGCCCCGCTTCGGTGCCAAATTCTCTAGCTATGCCACATTTCATTTAAAAATATTTAGCGGGGGATCCATGAGAACCGTAATTATTTCAAGGGTTCCAAGGGTAAGGAGATTGAGAAAGGCTGCATTACCTTAACCATCTGTGGTTCTTAGTGAGTCTGTGCCTGTGTTCAGCTGCACTGTAACTCATCTGTGATTAACTATGTTATCTAAGGTTAAATAATATTCTGTGTTCCATAGCTCAGTGGCAGATCAATGAAAACCATATGAAAAAAGCCAATCACATGAAATGAAAGTAAAAGTAATACTTTCAATGCTAAATAATCACCTCAATTCCAAGATCTCCTTTATATCCTTTAGGCCCAGGAATGGTGGAATCAGTTCCAGGCTCTCCCTGTAAGTAACCAATGTCAGATAAGAATATGCAAGTGAATTTTCTGCATTTTGTATGTATAAAAAATACCAATCATTTAATTTACTGTATAATAATGTTACAACATTATTGCTTACCCGTATATTAGGGTATTATAATCCAATGTATCCAACACTATGTTGCACTCCCCCTTAAGGAGCCACAAGTAGAATGGAATCCCACACCCTGCATAGCCAAGCACACCGTATTTCCACAAGTGACAAATTGTTGTCTTATGACCATGATAAAAAGAACAGGCAAACATGTTTCGGCACACAGGCCTGGTTCACAGCATAACGTGTGCAGCGAACAAGGCCTCCATGCCGAAAAGCACCTGCGTGTTCTTTTTATCATGGTCATAAGACAACAATAAAATTAAAGACTGAATTTCCAGTGGTACCGGCTCTTCTATGTACATTTGTGGGAGGGACATCCTGAGCCAGAGCACCTGGACTAGGTGTGCCACCGTCCATCTCATTATTTGGCTTTTCTGTTCAGAGCGGTTTGATTTTGTGTTGTGTCTCCACAGGCACTCTGAGTCAGAGAACAGTCCGTGGCTTTGTTTTTTTAATTTTTTTTATTGAGGGATATAAACTTTTATAGGGATTGGAGATTATGGGATGCCCACTTGACTTCAAACAACTTCAGGGACAACTCTTCCTATAAACAGTCCTATATACACTCCACTTTTTCCTCCAGCACTCACTTGCTTGCAGAAACCCAGCTATGTCACCTTGTTGCAATTTGGTAGCAAAGGCCTATTACAGGCCAGGATTCGCAGCCCCTATACTTGAAGATAGGGTGACACTGCTCACACTTTCTCAACACTTCCTCTCTGGTCATTAATCCCTGCATCACCTCTTCATGCGTTGCCAATCTGCCTGGCTGCAGCTGCCCCTTTCACTAGCCCTCCAGGCTAACTTCTCCCCACAGTGCGCCAGACTGACACTTTTTCCACAGTCCTCCAGACTGACACTCACCAGCCCACCTGGCTGACCCTCAGGAGACATGCTGACGCTGTCCTCTCACTTGCTCCTGTGCCTTTAGGAAGGGTTTCCTCTGTGTGTTGTAGGGGGAATATTCCAGCACCTGAGCCCCAGGCCCCAGGCTACCTCTCCAGACTAGGGGCGCCCTGCAAGGGTCTCCGACAGCCTCCTCAGCACTCCATCTCCATCTTCCATCTGACTGCCCCTGCTGGCATGACTCATGTCCATTTATGAGGTAGCCTGCCCGTTTTTGCTTAGGATTGGTCGAGGACCTCATAAATATGCATGGCATCCCTTCCTTACTCCCACCCTCCAGCTCTGGAAGTTTCTACCAACTTCCAGACCAGGGGGAAGTGTCGAGGAGAGAGCTGCGAGATGAGTCACCCAGTCTCTCCGAGTCACTAATCTCTGACCCAGATTCAACTCAGGCCTTGCTCTCAGCCAAGCCAAGTTACCTACACTAACAACTAAACTATGTACACCTAGCACTCTAGCTAGAGGGTGCTACACCTACATGTATTTAAAACAACCAACTTACAAAAGCATGAATTCATCATAGAAATTTATATTCTTACCGAATCACCTCTGAAACCTTTGTCTCCTTTATCTCCTAGAGGTCCTTTTGTCCCTGGACTTCCCTGTTAAGACAGCAAGTCAAAGTTAATGCATATGGTTTGTAAACTAAAAGCCCAAATAAATACAAATGCCTGGAGTTCTAGCTTCAGCACTCCCAGTATAAGCATAATCAGATAGCCATACTGATTGGATTAAATAATATTGTGGCATAAGGTATGGTGGATTAAAATGACCCTGTGGTGTTTAAAATAAGTCTGAATCAAAGTTCCCTGCAAAAAAAGTGCATTTCTACTCTCCGCTATGGCAGGCCATGTTTCCGAACTTTGCTCTGTTTAAGTGCTGCAGCTTCCATAAGGCTCTTTGATTTTGAACACTTTTGTTTATTGGGTGCCTGTATTGCCCCCCATGCAGTGGTTTAATCTTCAACCCCTACATCACTATTGAGTCCTGCTGTGACAGAGGACTTTGAGGACAGAACCAGAATGTGTGGTGGAGGACACAGGAATTAGACTTGTGCAATTTTTTTTAGTCCGAATACGAGTAGTTTGGATACATTTTCGGTTATTTGGAGATTCGGATGTATCTGAATCTCTGAATGAAATAGTAACAAATGGTAATGAATTTAGCTGAAATCCATTAAAATAAGTTTTGTTAATTAGTTTTATAATGAATTCCAACTTTTTAGAACGATTAGAATTCGGATCGGTCAAAAAACAATCGACCGATTTGAATTCTGCATGAAGAATAGCTGGTCGTTATGCAGTGGGCTGGGAAGCTGCCCGCCTGCGTCCATAACAACCATGACTCATCATCTGTCAGCTGGTTTGCCAACAATAGAAAAATGTTAAAAAAAGAGCATTGGGTCCCCCCATTCCATACCAGGTCCTTCAGGCCCTTCCAAGCCAAAATTAAAAAAAAAAAAACAAAAAAAAAAAACGGCGTGCCCCCACCAAATCCATAACAGACCCTTATCTGAGCGCCCCCTCTCCTGAATCATACCAGGCCACATGCCCTCAACATGGGGGGTGGTTGCTTTTGGGCAGTGGGGATTCGGCCCCCCACTCCAAAGCACCTTGGGCCACATCCAATTCGCATGACAGGAGAGTGTGGTTGGCTTTCAATGGAGCCAGTTCACACGGCTCTGGGGTAGCCAGGGTCCACATTTGTTAAGGGTCCTGTGCATCTTCTGGTCCGATTCAGGTGCGAATTCAGGAAAAAATTTGGACCTGATTCGCACCTGAATCTGTGAACAGGGACGCACTGGACCCCATGCTGTGAGCCGCAGCATGTGTGAACTGAGCCTCAATCTGAAATCATTTTTAAACATGATAGGTTGTCTTTAAGAAATGGGTATTTCTATGTCCATCGTCTCACAGAAATAATAAAGGATGGAACATATTTACTTGTTTAAATAATCACTCTTGGAAAATAATTCTTCTGTATGTGTTTACTTTATCCATTTAGAAAAGTCTTAAAATGTTTTGATATAAGGTGAATTTGGATTTTTAAGCTTTATACATTGTCTCAGTAACTGTGGTAGAGTTCAAAGATGAAGGAAAAGATACTCCAGGTACAGCCAATCACACAAAACCCTCATGTAAAGAGTGGAAGCAGCCTCAGTCTAGACTCCGCCGAGGGCACACCCCTGACATGTTTTGCCCTTCCAGTGGGGCTTAGTCATAGGTCACATGGGTGGGGCTAAACATGTTGGGGGTGTGGCCTGGATGAGGTCTAGGCAGAGGCGGCTTCCACTTTTTACATGATGGTTTTGTGTGATGTGCTGCACTTGGGACTTCTTTTCCTTCCTCGTTAACTACAATAGAGCTGAGACGAGCTCTTTCCCTGCCTGCAATCCCAGCGGTTGTCAGCATATAATGACCTACTAGAGCCTGAAGTGGCACCCTTCATTTTTTTGTATGAGGTCAGAGTTCAAAGATCACTTGTGGTGTCTTCTATTCCCAATGTAGCGCTAACCCCAAATGAGCTGCTAGATTTTGGCCTTTCCCCCCCACAGCACTAGGGGTTTTGGTTTAGGTTGTTTATTTTACAAATTATGAACTTGGATATAGATAGGGGTACATGGGATACCCAGAACTTGAAAAACTGTACCTTCCAAACAGCAAATGAGGACCTGCTAATGTCTCTGGCTACTCTAATCCAAACTGTAAAACTGAGCTGCAACAGTCGGAGTGGTATTGCAGAAATACCAAGAGAAGAGACAACACCTGGCTGTATTGCACAGCACCTTGCTGCTCTAGGGTCTAAGCTCTAGGGTGCTGCTCTAGAGAGGTATGATGGGGTGCTCCTGGATGACTTGCTCTTTCACCTAAGCTTCCACCTGGTCCCAGACATGTGAGGTATTGCACTTCACTGTAATCTCTGTATCTTTGGGTGTGATGCTGGTTTGTGCTCACTTGGTTCCCTTTAAGTAGTTTCTCAAATACAGAAAGATGCTGCACTGGCCTCTCTGCTGGGCAGGCTATTCCTGACCTGATTTCTGCAGCTAAGCCTAGTTGAGAATGGGCTGAGTGAAGACTTGAAGCTTCCCACTTATCTCTCTCTTGCTCTTTCTTCTGCCCTAAGGGCAGAGCCCCAAGCACAGGGTTCTCCTCCATACGAATGGACCCCAGTCTCTGCTCCCAGGCTGCCAGGCTTCTGAGTATTTAGAGGACGTTTCCACCTCTTCTGGGCCCTGCCTCTCCAGGGATTGGTGAAAACTTTATAATAATTCAGGCTGCAGCCTCTATCCTTCCACTCACTAGATTCTGTAACTATCCAAAAAGTTCCAGAAGACAGGAGGAAGTAACAGAGCCACAGTCTTTGAAGCACTGCACAGCCTGATGACAAAATTAACCCATTCTCCTCTGCCTACAGTGGAGTCAAACTAAATGTACCTACAACAGTGAGGGTGCTACATCAGTGTTCTTGATAATGCCAATACAATGCAACTTTGTGGACTACAACTACATTTGAATAGAAGAAGTAATAGAATAAAAGTTACATATAATATTGCAGTGCACGGATGAGTGGTTATATGACACTTCTGTCATTTTATCATTATCATAATAAGTATAATGTTCCAATATATGTAATGTTCTTTGGAGGGATCCAACAATGGATAGCATACTAAAAACATCTTACTGCTTCTCCTCTTTCACCCATCTCTCCTTTGCTTCCTGGTTGTCCAGAGGTTCCCTAAAGTAAATAAAATGAAGAACTGTAGTAAACTTAGCCATGGATAGAAATATGCCTCACTGAAAGTAGGTTGTGAGACATCTATTCATTGTTTATCACTTGTCTGTACTATCAGAACTTAACACATACATATCTCCTAATTAGCTAACAAATCATAGAAAAGATAACTATGATGTCACATTGGCACACCAGGCTATCTATACGTCTCTGACCGTCAGAAATGTTCTCACCCCCTATATAATATACCTGTTCTCCAGGAATTCCATCAAGACCATTCTCCCCTTCTTCATTCTAAAAAAGTACAAAAAAGAAACACCATCGTCATTTCTAAGATGTGTATTCTTCAGGAGTATTTAAAATAATTACCACAAATATGTTTTATGGCTTTTTGGTTTATGGTAGTGGCTTCAGGTCCTGGCATCATGGAGTGTACTTTAATCTGTGTTTGCATTAAATTTAAAGAGGGTAAAGCAAACAAGTACTTTCCCCAATCAGAGCAAAGTAACAGGTTTGCTTTAAATTTCCTTTCCAAACATACTGACCTTTCCTTTGCCACTTGCTGCTCCGTTCAGTGACTGCAGCCCAAGGAAATACCTGGTACTTCAGGGAATAGAGAAACAAGCGATCCTCTTCATATAACAGTGTTGGGCCAATCAGTACTGTCATAAGAGGGGTCCATGGCCCCGTATAAGCTACAAGTCTCACAAATCATAGCTTAAGCAGGGCTTTTCTTCCTCTTCAGCTGGCATTCACTTTTGTGTAGTGGGGACTGGGGAAGTGAGAGATAGTTAAGTATGTGCTGCTGGAGGGCCAGGCTTTTGTCTCCAACCATTTAAAGGGGCAGGAAATTACTTGTTTCTAAGCTTTTTGAGAGCATTGCTGGTAAATTGAAGTAGTAAATGCTACATAAATTGCAGGCATTTTTTTTCTTTTGCAGAATGCTTTGAGTTAAAGAAACTTTATTTAAAGCAATGCATTTTACCATTGCTTGAAATACAGCAAAATGCTTTGAAACTTGTAGTGTGAACAGGGTCCCAGTAATTATGCATTTCACAAAATTGTGACTTTTTACATACAACGTGATTTTTAAAGTTTCTGAACAAGCAACAGGCTTCACAAATGTTCATCTGGTAATGTTTCCTTGGTTTTAAGTGCTGTCTAACTATACAATAAAATTACCCCTTTATTTTCCCAACATATAATTTTTATACCTTATATATAATTTTAGCATTCTAGGTTAGTACTACATAAAATGCAGTATACACAAAATGCAAGTAAAGTATTCATTCTTCAAATTACTAACTTACCAACACTGAAAATACTCTCTAATGTGCTTTGTGGCAATTTTGTCTATGATAATCCTTGATGCAGCAAATAAGCCATATGGCAACTGAATTTGCAGTAGTAAAAAATCTGATGGTGAAATTAAGCCTACCTGCTGGTTTGTATTTCTGTATAGTTAACATATAAAGTATAAAGTTATAAGTATAAAGCTACCTGCATACTGTATTTTGTTGGTTAATGTGAGTAATAAAGAGTAGTTGCAAGAGCATCCTATTCATATACATTCATATACATAGCTCATTTCACATAAACTCACATATGCCTGTAAACATAAATGGCATGGATTATTTGTTATTTAGATGAACAGGATAATGACATGTTTTTATATTTATTGCTAACATAGTAGACCTTGTTCAGGTGCTTCTCTGTGAAATACGTTGAGATTAAGGGGTCTTCTTATAAAATAAAATTTGGGGCATGACTGAGCATTGTGCCTTCTCCCCTCCTGAACTATACCAGGCTAAATTACCTCAACAAGGTGGGGGTTACCTTTAGAGGGAGGACTATGTACCCCATCTCAATTCACATAGGGGGGAGGAGGGCATCTGGACACCTCCTTATTGTTAAAGGGGGATTTCAAATACAAACTGCAAACCCCCACAAACACCGGGCCAGGGTTGTGAAGAAGAGGCCCTTCTCCTCATTAACCTGTGAACAAGGTACTTTGTCAGGGGGGTTCTGCCTGGCAAGTTGCCCCCCCCCCCCCATGTTGAGGGATGTGACCTGGTTTGGTACAGGAGGGGGGATGCATGCTCATTCCCCCACTTTCCAGGCCAGCCAGGCTGAATGTTCAGATTAAGAGACTGGTAAGGCTTTTTGGGGGGACTTGATTTTTGCATGGGGTTTTTGCGGATTTTTAAAAATAAATAGACATTTAACCTTGATATTCTATTGATTTAAATTATGGACAAATAACTATAAAGATGTATTTCTTTAACCATCTTTTTATTAAATAATATATCGAACATGCTAGTCAAAAACAAGAGATCTGTTAAAATGTCCCATTTTTATAAAAATGATTTTAATTATGCATGAATACAAACTGAAAAATTTAAGAAACTTTTGGAGTAATTATTATTCATGGTATCTGAAAAGTCCTATAAGATTTGTCCTATGAGGATATTACATTCATTTTTTTAGAGTGGTAGTAAGGGTTCAAGTATGTGTGCTATTATTTGCATCTGAACTGCCTTGCTTCTCAAGACAAATCAAAGTGAATGTTAAAGCAACTTAATGCAATTTAGAAGTTTGGAGCAACTCTTTGAGCAACTTAAAGTAATTGTAAAGCTTTTTTTTTTAATAACATACATGTTATACTTACCTGTTCTATGCAAGGGTTTTGCACAGAGTGGCCTCGATCCTCCTTTTCTGGGATCCCCCGGCGGCGCTCCTGGCTCTTCCTCTTCTCTAGTGCCCCCACAGAGAGCCACTTTCCATTGACACAGACAGTAGGACTCGGCCCTGTCCCCAGCTCCCATGTCACTGGATTTGATTGACAGCAGTGGGAGTCAATGGCTCCTGCTGCTATCGATCTATCCAATGGGGATCCGAGACAGTGGCTGGAGCTGCTGTGCTCATCCCCATCACTGGAATGATCGGGCTCAGGCAAGACAAGGTTTGGGGTCTGGGGGGGTGCTGCACCACAAAAGGTTTTTCACCTTAATGCATAGAATGCATTAAGATGAAAAACCTTGAGGGTTTACAACCTCTTTAAAGGCAAACCAAAAAAACTCCAAAATGGGTCAAAGCATCTCAGAGGCTTCATCCTGAAAGCATACGTTATTTAAGACTAGCCATACACAGTTAGAATTCTCTTGTTACGCCCATGGGTTGAACATAAGAAAATCAATAGTTTCCTTCATTCATGATAATTAGCATGAATGGAGGAATCTGCAAGGCTGGCTATTGCATTCAGACAGCCACTGCACCTTCACCAGTTTTGAGTTACAGAGGAGGTCTAGAATTATTGCTCTCGCTCTAAGGATCGAGACGATACCTCAAATATGTGGGCGCCACTCACATATGCGTTCGCTTCTGCGAGCGAGCTTGTCGCGACAGGGCACTTTGAATTTTTTTTTTTCCTATTTCAAAATTTTCTGGTCACTTTTATCCCTATTACAAAGAATGTAAACATCTCTTGTAATAGAATAAAAGCATGACAGAACCTCTTAAATATGAGATCTGGGGTCAAAAAGACCTCAGATCTCATATTTACACTAAAATGCAATAAAACAAAAAAAAAACAAAAAAATGTCATTTGAAAAATTTTTTTTTTAAATTCTCTTTTAAGAGCATTGGGCGGAAGTGATATTTGACGTTGCTTAAACCAGTCAATGCTATGGAGCCGAGTGGGGGTTCTAAGTAATTTTCTAGCAAAAAAAACCAATGATTTTAACTTGTAAAGACCGAGTCTGAAATATAGGCCCGGTCCTAAACGTCCCTTTTGCCGCATTTATATGCTGCTTTTGCATTTAGGAGCGTTTTTTTTCTTCAAATAGTCAAAAATGTATCTCCATTAAAAACTCCTGTAAACGAAACACGGCTAAGCGTGAGTTTACAGCCTGTTACAGGCATTTGGCATTTCAAATGCATCTGAACATCCATCCTGAACGCATTTTTTTTGTGTTCCAAAAAATGCTTCTAAACTCAGCTGCCTAGAAACTACTATAAACGACCCTGTGTACATGTACTTATAACATAACATAGAGGAGAGTTAAGGGCAGCTGAAAAAAATGCCCAACTGCTCATAAACATCCTTTTACCAGCAGCAGTATACATAAAGTATTAAGATAAGGAAGGTTTAGTTCCGCCCATCTAGCTAGCATAGAGAGGAGCTGTAAAAACAGAAAATTGTATCAAATATTTACTGACGCCAAACCATGGCAACATACTAGTGATAGAGCTCCGCCTCTTGACCACTCCCTTAGGACCAGTGAATAGCATAAATGAAAGGCCTAGTTAGGCCCCACCCCATTCTCTGTAATTAGATACATACCGAAGCGTATAAGGGTGGGACCGTATGCTGCCATGGTTTGGCGTCAAGAAAGGAAAATAACGGTAAGTATTTGATACAATTTTCCGTTTTCCTGACACCAGCATGGCAGCATACTAGTGATAAATAACTAGCTGATAGGGTGGGATCTACTTGTTAAACCAATCTTCTAATTAGCATGAGACAGAGAACTGAATAGTCCTTCCTACAAATTTCCCCAGATCTATTCCGTCAAGTTTGAGTAGGAATGTTGGAGCGACCACGATACCCCTGTACAGATGGGCACTATGGATTCTCTTGAATGTGCTGCCTAATTGGCTTCAACCGCTCTGGTAGAGTGCTCCGCCGTCACTGATGGAGGCTCGCAACCCCTACTCCTATATGCACAACCAAGTCTGCTAGGATCCAGGCGGTAACCTCTTTCCCTTGATGATTCCCAGCTGGAATGACAAAAGGTTTATTTAGATGACCTGAAAGGGACAATTGTGGACAGATACTACTTCAAAGTTCTGAAAATGAACAGTATGTGTGACTTTCCTTTGTGATGTTGTGGAAAGTTAGGCAATGTCCAGCTCTCTGTTAAATAGCAGGCTGCTGTTACGTTTGATGCAGGGTGATCTACAAGACCCAACTGTACACTTTCTGGAAAGAAAGGAATATATATATATATATATATATATATATATATATATATATATATATATATATATATATATATTTACTTTGAAGCTCCAAGAGCTTGAATCTCTGATAACCTTCTGCTTAAAGTTCTTGCATTTGATACTGCCTTGTAAGTGATGGCCTGAACCGAACATTGCTCGGTTAAACTGATATGAGATCAAACAACTTCATTAGATCTTTCTTTCTTGGTGACCGACTCCTCACGACTGCCCTCAAAAGTTGTGCAAACTGAAGGATTAGTGGCCCATTTAAATGTGTTATTGCCGAGATAGCCCACACTCGTGAGCTATGTGAGGATAGGCTAAGGCCTATGGAGGAAGTATAGAACAGCTGAGACTGGAAGGACAGTAGGATCATTGTCTTGCCCTACCAAGAAAAAGCAAACTTGTTCCAGAATTAGGTCTAGATGTTGTAAGTAGAATGTCTTCTTGCACACAACAAAGTAGAGATCACTCTGGAGTGAAACTGGAGCAACCGGAGATGTCCATCCTCCCCCCTTTAATGCCCCTGCATGCAGCCCCAGTCGCAGTATGCTATGGAGGGGAAATGTCTTCTGTATCGTGAAATGAATGGCCAGGGAAAACCGAGGGCCTCCTGGTCAATATGGAGGACTGGCTATGACAACTACGTTCTCCCTTGACAGCCTCAAGAGGAATCTCATTTACGGGAAATGTTGGGGAAAAATATATAGGTTAGATTGCAGTCCCAGGGAGAGACCAGAGCATCTGCCCCTTGTGCCTTGGGGTACGGAAACAAAATCAGACCAAAGTTTGTGATTACTGTGGGAAACGAGGAGGTCTGTCTGTGGTAGGCCCCACCTGTGGACCAGCTCAGAGAAGACCTGGGACGTAGACCCACTCGTTGTGCTCTGGGAAGCTTGTACTTGTTCAAAAGAAAATCCGCTCGGAGGTAAACTGTTTTCGAAATTTTGCTGGTGATCTTCCGCCCCAGGCGTTATGGGTTTCACCTCTCTCAATAGCATATTGCTGCGAGTTTCATCCTGGAGCTGAATATAGGCGACTGCTGCCCTGTTGCTAAACTGCAAGGAGATTGGTCCTCCTTGACTCTGTGTAGTAAGGCCAAAGTGCTAAAAGGGTTGTTTGAACCCCCAGTGCATTCAAGATTACCCTCCTTGGCTGGGAAACTCTGTTTGCCTTGACCGAGAGTCCCTCACAGTGCATCTTCCCGGCTGTCTTGCAGACATGATTCGTTGCAATCCTGCAGTCTAAAAGGTCCTAACGGACCGAGACTTCCTCGAGGTCTTTCCATCATACTGAGTAACACTTATTAACTGTGTTCTATCCTGTTTCCTCCCTTGCACTAAGAATTCTAGATGAAATTTGAGCAGGTGCCCATGCACCCCAGGAATCATCTATATGCATTATGACGTTGTGCCTAGATGACTGAGGCACTGAGAAGCCATCAAACAAGCGGAAGTATTCGTCCTCAGAAATCTGTTCCTGACTGTCACCACTTCCTCTGATGGAGATCAAACAGAGGAACTAGCAAAGCACCCCCGGGTACACCAACCATTGGGATGGAGAAAGTTGGCTTTGCTTTCCCTCTAAGGTGCGAGGATAGGATAGGCATCCTGACGATCCAGCAACAGCCTCCAGTCATGTGGTTATACTGTTTAATGGACTCCATCTTAAAGAGCTCAAAGAGGGCCCTACAGGGTTCAACCTCTTCTGATCTGCAACTGGACACTGACCAACATCTCCTGCGAACTCCAAACAGGATTGGGTAGAAAACTTGCAAACCCTCTTGAGTCTGAGGTGTCTGTAAGCAATGTAGCAGCCCACCCTCTGTTGTGGTAGACTTGGCAGCTTTGTGGAAGAGAGGAGCAGTGAGGAATCTCCCGAAGTGACCATGAGTGTCTGATACCTTCATCCAAGACTCTGTACAACATGCTGTCCAGAAACCCGTGAAGCGTGCCTTCTAGGTCTTACCTTAAGAGTCTGGGCATGCACTTGTGTGACTGGCTCACTGATCCCCCCCAGAAGTCTGCACCAAGACACAAGCCAGACCCTTGGCATCCACTGCTACAAAAATGTCATTTTTGGCAAGATACTTCCAATAGGAAATTATGTCTAAAGGGATGCAGACCCTGCCACTCTCCTCAGAGTCCTGCAGGTGCAGCAGCTGGTTGATAATGATTAAACCATTCCCGTTAGACTCACCCAGTACATGGGCTGGTTATTGCTGGTCTGCCGGAATCTCCAGATGCTACAGTATGTAGGAGCAGGTTGACCATTAGCTTGTTCAGAGTTACAGTTTCGACATCCTGTTTATACAGGCATTTTTCTCGAACCCCCTTCATTCTTCCCCACTTTTGTTTCCAAGAAGCAATACGCAGCCCAGGGTCTCAACCATATGGACTCCCAAGCCGCCAAAGTGCCAGGGTGCTCTATCAGTGGCTATACAAGCAACTAGGAGGGACTTCCTGGTCAGCCTCCATATTTTGAGTAGCAGACTGCTGCATCTGTAATATATGTAGCAAGGACCCAGGCCCCCTTCGGTTCAATAAGAACCCCCAGAGCCATGAGTTGTCAACATCCCTACACATAGAGTGGGTCGTAAGACATAGTAGGTGCAGAGCATGTCTTTGGACTGTGGTGAGAAACCCACACAGGGAGAAGATATAAACTTCAACACAAGCATTAGCATGTTGGGGAATTGAACCAGCAACCCCAGTGCTGCTAGACAGAATTGACACCCACTTAGCCAGCAGGCAGCCTCTGCAATATAGATTCATGGGTGCCAGACACCTAGGGTGTGCCACCTGTCCAGGATTCACCCGGCCAGTTCGTGTTTTTAATCATGTGTCAGGGTTTCAGTTCACCTGAGACCCAGACATATTACCCAGATCAGGCTGTGGATCCCCAAGTAACCGAGATAGTCATATACAAAACTATTGCCGCTGTAGGCGGCTGTTTGGCCTCACTGAAGGGTGATGATGTCAGCAAGGGCAATTTGGCCACACCCACTAGAGCGCTCTGTGCGTTACATTACTACTCTCCTTGGAGCACTCAAATGTGTCTGTGCAACACCAACCTGGCAGACTCCCAGACTTCTACAGGAGGACAGCCACGCAGGAAAAAGCATCCAGCAAGATGCCACATCTGCATGGACAAGAACGCTGTCTCCTATGGCAACAGTCTCCAACAGTTTCCAATACAAGTGTAACAGTTGCTTCAGGTAATTAAGGCAAGTTCAAAACAGAATCTTGTGCCATTCTTATCAATAATAAAGACATTTGACATTACCTGTTAGCTGCATACTCCTCCAGGCAGTGTCTACTCACCAGCCTCCTGGGCATAGATACTGCGCCACAGGCCCTTCAGGACTCTTGCTGGGGAGCTGGCTCTGGGGAAGAGGAGCAAAGACGTCTTCCTTGGAGCTCTTCTCCTGAGTGGGAACGCCATCCGGGCTATGCTCCTCTGAAGAGCGTCTGCCTTGCCTTGGCCCGGCCCTTTTGAGAGCGTGGGCATGCGGGGCTGAAGCAATTTAAAGCCAATCCGCATGAGAGGGCACTCTTTTTCCTGAAAACTTACCGATACGGTGGTCCCCACCCTAGTTGTTGAGGGTCTTTATATGAGCGGTAACTGACTCTTGATTCGCTGAAAAGCGACAGAAGGATCAGGAGTAGATATAGGAGAAAGGATTCCACTTTCCTACATATACCTACATGCATATACACACATATCTACATATGTACACATATACACACATACCCACATATATACAGTGGGGACGGAAAGTATTCAGACCCCTTAAATTTTTCACTCTTTGTTATATTGCAGGCATTTGCTAAAATCATTTAAGTTCATTTTTTTTCCTCATTAATATACACACAGCACCCCATATTGACAGAAAAACACAGAATTGTTGACATTTTTGTAGATTTATTAAAAAAGAAAAACTGAAATATCAAATGGTCCTAAGTATTCAGACCCTTTGCTGTGACTCTCATATATTTAACTCAGGTGCCGTCCATTTCTTCTGATCATACTTGAGATGGCTCTACACTTTCATTTGAGTCCAGCTGTGTTTGATTATACTGATTGGACTTGATTAGGAAAGCCACACACCTGTCTATATAAGACCTTACAGCTCACAGTGCATGTCAGAGCAAATGAGAATCATGAGGTCAAAGGAACTGCCTGAAAAGCTCAGAGACAGAATTGTGGCATGGCACAGATCTGGCCAAAGTTACAAAAAAAATTCTGCTGCACTTAAGTTTCCTAAGAGCACAGTGGCCTCCATAATCCTTAAATGGAAGATGTTTGGGACGACCAGAACCCCGGCCGTCTGGCCAAACTGAGCTATCGGGGGAGAAGAGCCTTGGTGAGAGGTAAAGAAGAACCCAAAGATCACTGTGGCTGAGCTCCAGAGATGCAGTCGGGAGATGGGAGAAAGTTGTAGAAAGTCAACCATCATTGCAGCCCTCCGCCAGTTGGAGCTTTATGGCAGAGTGGCCAGACGGAAGCCTCTCCTCAGTGCAAGACACATGAAAGCCCGCATGGAGTTTGCTAAAAAACACCTGAAGGACTCCCAGATGGTGAGAAATAAGATTCTCTGGTCTGATGAGACCAAGATAGAACTTTTTGGCCTTAATTCTAAGCGGTATGTGTGGAGAAAACCAGGCACTGCTCATCACCTGTCCAATGCAGTCCCAACAGTGAAGCATGGTGGTGGCAGCATCATGCTGTGGGGGTGTTGTTTCAGCTGCAGGGACAGGACAACTGGTTGCAATCGAGGGAAAGATGAATGCGGCCAAGTACAGGGATATCCTGGACGAAAAGCTTCTCCAGAGTGCTCAGGACCTCAGACTGGGCCGAAGGTTTACCTTCCAACAAGACAATGACCCTAAGCACACAGCTAAAATAACGAAGGAGTGGCTTCACAACAACTCCGTAACTGTTCTTGAATGGCCCAGCCAGAGCCCTGACTTAAACCCAATTGAGCATCTCTGGAGAGACCTAAAAATGACTGCCCACCAACGTTTATCATCCAACCTGACAGAACTGGAGAGGATCTGCAAGGAGGAATGGCAGAGGATCCCCAAATCCAGGTGTGAAAAACTTGTTGCATCTTTCCTAAAAAGACTCATGGCTGCATTAGATCAAAAGGGTGCTTCTACTAAATACTGAGCAAAGGGTCTGAATACTTAGGACCATGTGATATTTCAGTTTTTCTTTTTTAATAAATCTGCAAAAATGTCAACAATTCTGTGTTTTTCTGTCAATATGGGGTACTGTGTGTACATTAATGAGGAAAAAAAATGTAGCACTAACTCTCTGCAGAGCTGCTGGTTTAAGCGGGCTTGTTACCTTCACTCTCCTTCCCTCTGTTTTACTGGCACCGGGTCTAGGGTTCCGTTGAGTTTACCTCTGGACGACACACGCACCAACACTTGAGTACGTTTTTCAATGCTTTATTGAACAATTTACTAAGGAAATAGCAGGAAAGAGGCAGAAGGGAAACTGCAGAAGAAACTCAAATATCTTCTCATAAGGTTCTTGACAAATGTCCTGGTAGAATTTAGATATTATAATAGAAGGCGCTCCCCTCGTGGGACACACTCCTTGCTCGCCTGGATAGGCCTCTCTCACTTGCCTAGCAGCCAGTACGTAGCACAAACAAAAGTCTCTGCCACAGACTTGTTTGGGATAAACCTGTACGATCCTCTGCCACAGGATGTATTGGTCTTTTTCTGCAATAAATGTCAGTCACAGTGCTTGAACCTTTAAGCCAACCAGGCAACACTATGCTGTATAGTTACTTTTAGGATACGTCCTCCAGCCGAGTCACCAGGCCCCTCTCCAGACCAGCACGCTGCATGATCCTTCCATGACGGGTCCTCCCCTGGGATCTCCTCGGTTGTCCAGCTTCCTCCCTTTGGATAGACAGCTCAGGACCATTCCTCGGCTGCTGTGGTAGGCCCCAGACAAGCTTCTGGGCCCACCCCTGCGCCGCAGCGGCGTGGGCCTCCGGAACGGAGGACCACGAGATTGCTCTCTAACGCATACCTGTCGGCTAGGAGGGCCAGCAGGTGGCTGAAAAACGAACCCCCTAATATGGCGTCTATCCCATAAATACCCTCGCCCAGAATGCAACTCGGAGGACCACCTCCACCGAGTTGTCTCCGGGACAGAAGAGCATCCATACGCTTCGACACGTTGCCTTTCCAACACTGACCAGTAATAACAGCGACACCCACTGGTCAGTCCGGAAACACATACAACGTCAGCCAAGCTGGAACAGAGGCAAACTAAACCTATTTAACAAACAAGTTACTAAATTTACCTAACATATGGTAGATCACAAATCTACCAGCGCTACAAAAATGAACTTAAATGATTTAAGCAAATGGCTGCAATATAACAAAGAGTGAAAAATTTAAGGGGGTCTGTGTGACAAGACAAGCCTGTCGTTTTCTTCTGTTTGTTTTGTTGAATAAAGCCATTTTTATTTTACTGAACTGTCTGAACCGGCCTTTCACCACTCTGATCCCCTACAATACATACATGTATTTACATACACCCCCACACATATGCATACCCACACATCCACATACATTTTTTTTTTTTTTTAAACGTGTATATACGTATACACACACCCATATCACATATACATACATACCTACACACACATGCAATACCTACAGAGGACAGCAAGGAATGGGAAAGGTAATGAAAGACAAAAGAGAGATACATAGGTAAAAGGTACAGGCGACCCTGTATGGCACAAGGGGCTAAGAGAGAGATAAAGCATAGCTGGCCCCCCATATTCCACAAGCACTGCAGATACCAATTTTAAAAGCAGATTTAGTTCCTAAAGAGGAAACACTGCAGGGGCCCCAATAAGACCCACAGAAGGGGCTCCCAGACTATAGCACCTGTTAGCAGCCTGAGCACTGGGACTTCGCACTAGGAGAGGCTTGAACTCAGTCGGATGCTGCACAGAGGCAGAGGGGGGACATACTACTGCTTACTCTTCACTAGTGTGTTGAGGTATGAGGAAAAAAAGAAGAATGGGATGGGGCCTAACTAGGCCTTTCATTTATGCTATTCACTGGTCCTGAGGTAGTGGTCAAGAGGCGGAGCTTTATCACTAGTATGCTGCCATGTTGGCGTCAGGAAAAACAGTTTGCCTAGGGCAGTGATGGCAAACCTTTTTGAGCTCGAGTGCCCAAACAGCGACACAAAACCAACTTATTGATTTCAAAGTGCCAACATGGAATTAAACCTACCAGCGGATCTGTACAGAGGATGACCGATCATCCCTCTGAATGAGCCCTAAGGAACCAAAAACGTATGATTCTGGCCAGAAAAACCTTTTGTGCTTTTTCAAAGGAGTGCGTTAGGCTCAGAATGCAGGGATTAGGAATGCGTTACGCTCAGACTGTTCCTGATTTTCTGTTCCTAATATACTACAGGCAGTTCATTCAGTTAGCTGCAGTATATTCAGTATACTTAAGTGTAAGTGAATAATTGCGCTGATATTAACCTCTCGTTATTGCACCTTGGTGTATAACTCGATGAGTGATAAAAAAATAATAAATATACTCAGTATGAATAAATCCCTGGTCATACACCCATATAAAACACCTGTGAAATATGGTACCACAATATTCCTAAATAAAATTGCCAAAATAATATATATAACTTAAGTGCGCCAACAATAAATAATCAATAAATATCCAAAAGTTCATAAATTAATTCAAAATCAGTGAGTTCAGTGCCGAGTCTCCTGTGAGATAAAATAGTAGCAAGTTCACTGTCACTATCACCACTCCGTCACCGGTGGCGTTTATTCTGATTTTCCGCTCATTTCCATGACATAAAAAATTAAGAAAACAAATCCATTGTGCAAAGATCTCAGCAGAATGTTACTGAATGCTAGGATACTTAGTTTTACTCACATATCCCCACTCACAAGATCGCATAAAGATTACAATGATCAGCTGCATAGAGCTCTGCACTACGGGCTCCTCATCCACCACCAGTGCTCACACACAGCCACCTGGGAGGTGGCTCCTGTGACGTTTCCAGCAGTGGCTGTGTGTGAGCACTGGCGGTGGATGAGGAGCCCGTAGCACAGAGCTCTATGCAGCTGATCATTGTAATCTTTATGCGATCTTGTGAGTGGGGATATGTGAGTAAAACTAAGTATCCTAGCATTCCGTACAGGGGCGTAACTAGAAATAGCAGGGCCCCATAGCAAAATGTTGTATGGGGCCTCCCTGCAAACAGCCCCCCCACAGCTGCCCTAGTGTCAATGCAGCGTGACCTGTGCCACATACAGCGTGACCTGTGCCCAATGCAGCGTGACCTGTGTCCAATACAGCGTGACCTGTGCCCAATACAGCGTGACCTGTGCCCAATACAGCGTGACCTGTGCCCAATACAGCGTGACCTGTGCCCAATACAGCGTGACCTGTGCCCAAAACAGCCTGGTCTGCCTGTGCCCCATACAGCCTCACCTATGCAGAGGAAGAGGCAAGCCACCCGGATCAGCAGAGAGCGGGATTGCCCGCTGTAATAGCTTTCATTTGAATTTCCTGTCTTCCCGGGGCTCATCGTCACATAGCCCCACCTCTTGGCCCGACGCCTTTGATGACGTCACATGTCCCGCATTGGATCGGCGTTCTGTCTATCAAAGGCACCGGGCCAAAAGGTGGAGCTATGTGACGTGAGCCCCGGGAACACTGGAAGTTATAATGAAAGCTCTTACATCGGGCAATTCAGCTCTCTGCTGATACGGACACCTCACCTCTTCCTTTCCTCTCTCTTCCCCTGGCTGGGAGACTGTGCCGGCGGTGCTCTTATCCTCACTGGGCCCCACTCGGCTGTGGGCTCCATAGCGCCCGCATGGGTCGCTATGGTGGTAGTTACACCCCTGATTCAGTAACATTCTGCTGAGATCTTTGCGCAATGGATTTGTTTTCTTTATTTTTTATGTCATGGAAATGAGCGGAAAATCAGAATAAACGCCACCGGTGACGGAGTGGTGATAGTGACAGTGAACTTGCTACTATTTTATCTCACAGGAGACTCGGCACTGAACTCACTAATTTTGAATTAATTTATGAACTTTTGGATATTTATTGATTATTTATTGTTGGCGCACTTAAGTTATATATATTATTTTGGCAATTTTATTTAGGAATATTGTGGTACCATATTTCACAGGTGTTTTATATGGGTGTATGACCAGGGATTTATTCTGAGTATATTTATTATTTTTTTATCACTCATCGAGTTATACACCAAGGTGCAATAATGAGAGTTTAATATCAGCGCAATTATTCACTTACACCTAATTATTCATTTGTAACATACTAATTAATTGCAGCTATATTATTTGGATATCTCTTATTAATCACACAATTTTTTGTTTAATTTATCCACGTCAGCGCTTTAGTAGTTTCATAATCATTTCTATATATATTCAGTATACTGTATCCAGTTCAGCTAGATCATGCTGCAGACCGTTCCTGTTGTTCTGTTCCTAATATACTACAGGCAGGCAGTTCATTCAGTTAGCTGCAGTATATTCAGTACTGTATCCTGTGCAGCTAAATCTCACTGCAGACCATTCCTGTTGTTCTCTTTCTAATATACTACAGGCAGGCAGTTCATTCAGTTAGCTGCAGTATATTCAGTATATATATATATATATATATATATATATATATATATATATATACATCCCAGCTTTTTGCAGCTACATCTCACTGCAGGCTATTCCTGGTGTATAGCTCCCCGGCCGCCCTTGTAACACGGCTACATATTTATTCATTGTTAATTCAACATTGGACTTACGACCTTATTTGCATGTGTAAAAACGCCCGGCTGCCTTTGTAACACGTGCACATAGATGCTGGCCGCCCCTGTAACAAATGTGTATAAACGCCTGGCCGCCCTTGTAACACGGCTGTAGATTTATTCATTGTCAACTCAACATTAGACTTGCGACCCTATTTGCATGTGTGCAAATGCCCGGCCGCCTTTGTAACACATGCATATAGACACCCGGCCGACCATGTAACACACCTGTATATTGATTCAATGTCAACCTTACGTTTGTATATTTATTTATTATTGTTAATTTAACCACTGCCATCTGTGCCCTGTACCCCTGTGTCAAATTCCTTCAGGACTTAATTGTATATAGCACTGACGTTAATGATTCATTTTGCGAGTGCACGGTCGTCTTGGCCGTCCTCGTAATACATCTGTCACTTCCCTTATCATTGTGTATTCAACATCTGCCCACACTCCTCCCCTTGCTCCTCCCCCTCACCATTCATAAGCCAGCTTGAGGAGTATGGGCGTAGGTCTGACGAAGGAACCGCACATGCTCCAAAACGCGTTACCGCCCCCTTCTCTACACTGACACCACCAGCCTTGTGTGTCCTGTAGTGAATACCGGCTTCCCTGCTGCCTCCTCTTTCCAACACGCATGAGAACACTTTACAGCTGCTGGATGGCTCTACACTGCTCTCTACCTCCATGCTGAGGATGGACACATGCCACAGATGAGGACTCCTGATTTTATCATGTCTTTTAACACTCAACAATCTTGTAAGTGATTTTAACCCTTTGTGCAAATTTTTTTCGCATACTGCACTTAGAGGCGCCTTTCTTTTCCTTTTTTAGGCCATTCCAGGTGTACCTATTCAAATACATTACAAATACATCAAATACAGTATGTTTGGAAGGCAACAAGGAGAGGCAGACGCTCACAGGCCACTAAAAGAGGGCAAGCAGGCTCTGTGTCTACAGCCAACATTGCTGGTTGTGGACACGGTGCATCCTCAGCACGTGGCCTGGGGCACGCTTGTCCTTTTTTCCGGCAGCTGACCGTGTTGAGCCAAAACATGCAGAAGAGTTTGTAGAGTGGATGACCAAGCCATCCTCATCCCGCTCATCCTCTGTCACCCAGGCTCAGAGTACTTTGGCTGCCAATGCAGCTGCCAAAGCGGCCTCTTCAATCGGCTCAATGTCATCAGTCACTCCTTCCCTAGCCCCACCATCATGCCCTGAGGAGTCTCCCGAACTGTTCAACCACAGTGTTGGGTACATGCTGCAGGAGGATGCACAGCGTTTTGAAGGCTCCGATGATGGTACCCAAATTGAGGAAGGCAGTAACGTGAGCCCAGAGAGAGGGGGTGCCCAAGAAGGACAATAAACTGGCAGTCATGTTCCCCCAGCTGCAGCATACTGCCAGGTTTGCTCCAGTGACGAGGAGGGAGGGCATGATGATGTCACTGACTCTACGTGGGTGCCTGATAGGAGAGGGGAGGAGGAGGAGGAGGAGGCACATCTCCAACAAGGCAGGATGCCCTTCAGGGGCCAGCTTAAGGGCAGCCAACCATCTGCATCACACCGCAGAGCTCCGCATGTGCAGGGCGCTGCTGACTCCGCACGTTTTTCTAAAAGTTTTTTGGTGTGGGCCTTTTTTGAGACATGTGCAGCACGCTGTTTGCAACATATGTCTGAAGCGTATCAAGCGTGGCCAAAACAGCAGCCGCTTGGGCACCACATGCTTGACCAGACATATGTCAAACTCCCATGCAGTCCATTGGTAAGCGTTCTTAAAAGACCCACAGCAAAGAACAAGGCGGACCTCTCCTTGCTCCTCATCAGCTGGGATCTCCAATCCCATTATACCTTCAGTTCTCTCAGAAATCTGCACTGAGACGAGTGAAGGTGTAGAATTAAGTGTGCCAAGTACTTGCGGGCAATCTGCTATCGCTACACCAACGTCCGATTGTAGCAGGCAAATTTCCCTACCCCAGTTGCTAAACCGGCGAAAGAAATTTGGTCCCAGCCATCCACGTGCCCAGCGGCTGAATGCTAGCTTGACTAAATTGCTAGCACTCCAACTGCTGCCTTTTCAGCTGGTAGACTCTGCCTCCTTTCGTGAATTTGTGGAATGTGCGGTACCTCAGTGGCAAGTTCCCAAATGCCACTATTTTTCATGAAAGGCGATTCCAGCTCTCTACCGGCATGTGGAAGGCAATGTCTTGGCCTTGCTGGACAGGGCCATCAGCGGTAAGGTGCATATTACCGCTGACTCATAGTCCAGCAGGCATGGACAGGGAGGTTACCTATCTTTCACAGTGCACTGGGTGACCCTGCTGGCAGCTGGGAAGGATGCAGGACAGAGGTCAGTATTGTTGGAGCTTGTTCCACCACCATGCCTCCAAAATGCTACTAGTGGTGATTCTGACACACCTCTCTCCTCCACCCCCTCCTCTTCTTCTTCCTCCATGGTCTCTTCCTCTATAGATTTGTCTTCGGAACCAGCGGTGCTCCGTAGGCATTCAAGGGGCTACGCAAGCACTCAGGCAAAAAGATGCCATGCGGTGCTTGAGCTGGTGTGCTTAGGGGACAGGAGCCACACTGGGACAGAGATTCTGTCAGCTCTGAAGGGGCAGGCTCAGAGGTGGTTGACGCCATGCCAGCTTCAGGCAGGAATGGTGGTTTGCGACAATGGCACCAACCTCCTCTCTGCCCTCAGACAGGGACACTTCAACCATGTTCCCTGTTTGGCTCATGTCCTTAATTTGGTGGTGCAGCGGTTCTTGTGCAGGTACCTGGGCTTACAGGATCTCCTGAGGCAGGCCAGGAAAGTCTGTGTGCATTTCCACCGGTCATATAATGCCAGTGCTCGGCTAGCTGACCTCCAAATGGGAATACAACCTGCCCAAGAACCGCCTAATCTGTGACATGCTGACCAGATGGAACTCAACATTGGCCATGCTGCAGTGGCTGCACACGCAGCAGAGGGCCATCAAAGAGTACCTGTGCGACTATGGCACCAGGACAGGACAGGGTCAGGGGAGCTTGGCTTTTTTTCGCAACGCCAGTGGCTCATGATCAAGGATGCATGCACCATCCTGTCACCATTTGAGGAGGCCACGAGGACGGTGAGCAGTGACAGTGCATGCATCAGTGAACTGTCCCTCTTCTCTACCTGTTGGAGCACACGCTGCGTGGAATAATGGACAGGGCACTTAAGGCAGAAGGGAGGAAGAGGAGGACTTCCTTACCTCTGAAGGCCCCCTTTATCCAGGCAGTGTTCCTGTAAGCCCGCCGATCACACAGGAAGAGGAGGAGAATTGTGTTAGCATAGAGGTGGAGCCTAGCACTCAGCATCAGCAGCAGTCTTCAAGGGATCGTTTCCAGTCCCCAGAAACCCATGGACTTGTACGTGGCTGGGAGGAGGTGGCTGCGGATCATGTCGTCCTTAGTGACCCAGAGGACTCCGGACCGAATGCCTCAGCAAACCTACACTGCATGATTGCCCTGATCCTTCAAAGCCTGCGAAAGGACCCTCGGATTCGTGGTATCAAGCAGAGGGATCAGTACTGGCTGGCATCCCTCCTTGATCCACGTTACAAGGGTAAGGTTTCGGAACTTATCCAGCCATCGCAGAGGGAGCAGAGGATGAAACATCTTTTTAGAGGCCTTGCAGAAAGGTTTGTGCAACACGTTTCCAGAGCCTGGGAGGTTACAAATTCCTGGTCCTGGACAACATGATGCTGAGGCTACGGTCAGTCACAGAAGGAGTGGTGGAGAAGGTGGCTGTCTGACAGTATTTTTTAGTCCGCAGGCTCAAGGTCTGATTGATTCCAGCAACCATCGCCAGTGTCTGATTTACATGGTGCAGGAATACCTAGGGGCAAGATCAGACTTGGAGACTTTTCCAACCGAAAATCCTCTGGGTTACTGGGTCTTGAGGATGGATCACTGGCCAGAGCTTGCACAGTATGCAATTGAGCTATTGGCCTGTCCTGCATCCAGCGTTCTTTCGGAAAGCACATTCAGTGCTGCTGCAGGCATTGTAACCGGTCACAGAGTGCGCCTGTCTACCGACTCGGCTCACCTTCATAAAAATGAATCAGTATTGGATCACCAGCTACCAAGCACCTGATGCTGATGTAACTGAATCATTTTTTTATGAATGTGAGATCCCTTGAAGACTGCCTATGCTGATGCTGAGTGACTATCCTGTTATGTTTAGTGACTATCCTATTCCTCCCCAATGTTCATGTTGATAGCTTGTAAGAACATTTTTGGTTCTGGGCACCACCACCAGTGGCTAAGGCCCAATTTTTCTGCCCCTGTTTAACAGGGGCATGTAATTACAATTGTTGCTGTAATATTTTGCAGCAGGGCTTGTCCCTGCGCTCAACTAGAGTATCTGTGAGGGGTTGCAGTGTCGTGGCATCAGCACCAGTGCCTAAAGCCCAATTTTTCTGCCCCTGTTCAACAGGGGCGTATAATTACAATTTTTGCTGTAATATTTTGCAGCAGGGCTTGTTTCTGCGCTAAACTAGAGTATCTGTGAGGGGTTGCAGTGTTGTGGCACCACCACCAGTGCCTAAGGCCCAATTTTTCTGCCCCTCTTCAACAGGGGCGCGTAATTACAATTTTTGCTGTAATATTTTGCAGCAGGGCTTGTTCCTGCGCTCAACTAAAGTATCTGTGAGGGGTTGCAGTGTTGTGGCAACACCACCAGTGCCTAAGGCCCAATTTTTCTGCCCCTGTTCAACAGGGGCGCGTAATTACAATTTTTGATCTAATATTTCACAGCAGGGCCCGTTCCTGCGCCCACCAAGAGTAACTGTGAGGGCTTACAGTGTTGTGGCAACACCACCACACCACCATCAAAGGCTCAATTTGTCTGCCCCTGTTCAACAGGGGCATGTAATTACAATTCTTGATATAATATTTCACAGCAGGGTCCATTCCAGCGCCCACCAAGCGTAACTGTGAGGGCCTACAGTGTTCTGGTACCACCAACACCTAAGGCCCAAATTTCTGCAGAGTATATAGGGCAGGCCCCTACTTTCAAACATCCGACTTACAAATGACTCCTACTTACAAATGGAGGGAGACAACAAGAAGTGAGAGGAAATCTACCCCTAGGAAGGGAAATTCTCTCCTGTAAGAGTTAATATGGGAAACAGGTGTCTCCTCCACTGATGCTTTATCACCAATCCTTGTTTCCCTAAAAACCCCAAATTTTCAAACTCCAATTGTCATTGCGACAGAAAGTGAGGTGAAATCTTCTGAATAGGGGCACAGACAGCAAAACAAATGTTACAGGGGGGATAACCCTTCCCTATGTTTTCCAAAAGGCTTAAAAATAGATTTTTTTGGTTGGAGCTACACTTACAAAATGTACCTGTTCCAAATTACAAACAGATTTAACTTAAGAACAAACCTACAGTCCCTGTCTTTCTTGGGACCGCCTGTATACTGCTGTTCAGAGTATATAGGGCCTGGGGGCCCCACACCTTTTCTTTTTTTAATTTGGGTGTGGGGTTCCCCTTAATATCCATACAAGACCCAAAGGGCCTGGTAATGGGCTGGGCGGTTACCCATGCCGTTTTTCTCAATAATTTTCATCCATATTGCCGGGACCCGACATTACATTACAGCCGCAAGCAGTTTTAAATGACTTTTATTCCTTTAGAAATGACATTTTGTGCAGGGACTGTTCTAAACACGGGAAACAAGCGTCACTTTACAGGCATACTATAGACACCCCCCAGGTACGATATTTAAAGGAATATTTCACTTTTATTTTTTCACTTTAAGCATCATTAAAATCACTGCTTCCGAAAAAACGGACGTTTTTAAAAAAAATTTTTTGCATTGATAGATGTCCCCTGGGGTAGGACCCGGGTCCCCAAACCCTTTTTAGGACAATACCTTGCATATTAGCCTTTAAAATTCACACTTTTGATTTCTCACGTTCGAGTCCCATAGACTTTAATGGTGTTCCAAAGTTCATGCGAACTTTCGGTCCGTTAGCTTGTTCTGGGTGCGAACCGGGGGGGGTGTTCAGCTCATCCCTACTGACAAGCAAGTGAACAAAAGCTCTGACTCAACCTTATTGAATGATTAGAATCAGAAGACTGATTCACACAGAAGGTTGGCAGGTCCTCCTGGAGACGTTTACTTTGATTTAGTTCATTGGCTCAGAGCACAAGCCTATTGTTGTCAGACCACAATTTGTCAGATTAGCCAGCGTCATGAATTTTGGTGACACACAAACAGCTGTGTAAGGCTGGGTTCACACTTGTGCCATGCGGGAACCCTACGATTCCACTGCGGGTTCCCGCATCACACCTGACTCGCACGGCAGTTCACATTGACATATGCGAACTGCTGGGGAGTGTCAATACATTGTTAATGACACCCCCATTTCAGCTCGCATGTTGCACTGTGAACTGTCAGTTCGGACATGAATCGGATTGCATAGGTGTGAACACCCATGCGATCCAATTCTGGTGCGGACCAAAAAAAGGGTCCTGTGCGAGTTTAGTCCAAATGCGATACCATTTCAGCCATACTATCTGTATGGCTAAAATCGCATTGCATTGACATCGCATGTGATTTGCAGTGCGGTGCAAATCACATGCAATTTTGCACCACACATTAGTGTGAACCGGCCCTGAGCCTAGGTTTCCACAAATCTGATGTCTAGCAATGTTTTTTTTTTTTAAAGGTAAATTTTTATTTGGTTTTGTTGTACAGAACAGACATACAAACACACAAAAAAAAAAAAAAAAAAAAAAAAAAAAAACCCCACACATTTCGAGCAAACATTGCTCATTGTAATACAGAGTATAAGACAATGGTATATATTTGGCATACATGTTTTCATTTTGTACATTTGCATATGGCTATTCAGTGTTCATCAAACTTGGTATCATTGACTGGAGCTTTTTTATTAGCTTTGTATGGTAGGTGTAATAGTGTTTTTGGAGCTAGTCCACAGACCCCATATTTTGTGAAATTTTTTTGGGCATCCTCTGGCTTCGTATGTTAATTTGTATAATGGTATAGCCTGATTAACCATGTTCAGCCAGAATGCTATTGTAGGTGGAGATTGTGATTTCCAATGAATAGTAATAGATTTTTTGGCATAAAATAATACAATTCTCAGGAAAGTTTGCTTGTTTTTAGGTATACTCTCATCGTCCACATATCCTAGTAGGCATCTCAGGGGATTGCAGATATTAGGCAGCTGGGTCAGGGAACTGATAAAAGCAGTAACCCCTGACCAGAACTGCCTGATCTCGGTGCACTCCCACATCAAGTGGAAGAAGGTGGCCTCTACAATGCTGCATCTGGAGCACATTGCCGATGGTAGTTTTCTGAGTTTAAATAATAAGGATGGCGTAAAGTATGCTCTGTATAATAGTTTGGTTTGTATGACCCTGTCCCTGGAGGAGATGACAGAGGGGACCTGGAGGGGAAGTATGTCCTGCCAGATATCCTCCGTCAGCTCAGGGATATCAGCTTTCCACTTGGTGAGCGTGTTGCTGAGTCTGTGCGTTGTGGTGTGCAATAGAGTCTTATAGTATGTGGAGATCAGTTTGTCATGGGAAGGATCTATTAGTAATTGCTCTAGCGGAGATAATCGGACAGTTATATTGTGCAACCCAAACTGGGTGGTTGCTGTGTGGCGTATTTGTAAGTAATGAAAATAGGCTGTGCGTGGCAGCTGGTGGTCCTGGCGAAATTCCTCAAATGACTTAAACGTATTATTTGAGAATAAATGCGTTATGGTTTTTACCCCTTTTTTTGACCAATATTCCCCATCTGTCCTACGGGCGAATTCCTGTAAATTTGGGTTCCCCCATAAGGGAGTATTTGGAGAATAGGTACGGCGTTCAGTATCCGGCAGCATTCTAGTTAGTTTGAGAATCCGTAGAGTCATTTCGAGGATTTTAGTGCTTTCCCTCCCTCTAAGAGATAGACGGTGTACCAGATATTGCAGGGATTCGTACGAAGTGAGTATGGCTGCTTCTAGTGACGTAGCCGCATTGTTGGCTTCAGGGAAGAACCACCAATGGGCATGAACTAGTTGTGTGGCTATGTAGTATGTCTGAAGACATGGTAGCGCCAATCCTCCCTCCAACACCGGCAGTTGAAGAGTATTTTTTGCAATTCTCACTGCTCCCCCCTTCCAAATGAAGGCAATAAGAATAGAGTCAATCTCCTGAAATTTAGTTTTGGTGATATATACTGGTGAATTGCATAGGAGGTATAGGAAACGTGGGAGGAATATCATTTTAAAGATATTTATCCTACCTAATATCGTTAAGGGAAGATTGGTCCATGTCTTCAGTGTGGTCTTCATTCTGTTAATAAGTGGGTCTAGATTATATTTGCTATAGCAGGACAGAGGATGTTGGATTATGACCCCCAGGTATCTGAAAGAGTCAACTATTTGTAACGGGCAAGAGGAAGGGGGCGTAAACACCGTTTCCTGATCTATTTTAAACATAAGGGATTTGTCCCAGTTGACTTGAAACCCTGAGAAGAGGCCGAACTGTCGAATAATTTCCAGCAGGGTTGGGAGAGACGATTGGGGGTCCGCCAAATATATTAACATGTCGTCAGCGTATAGAGATACTTTCTCTTCTAGGCCCCCAATCATCAGTCCCTTTATTTCCCCACTGGATCTTATCAGTGCCGCCAGAGGTTCTATCGCAATTGCAAATAGCAACGGCGACAGGGGGCAGCCCTGCCTAGTACCCCTTTTAATCAGGAATGGATCGGTTACTGATGTATTTATCCGCAGCCTAGCAGTAGGCTGCGAGTATAAAAGTTGAACCCACTTGATAAAGGTATTTCCAAACCCAAATTTCGCCAGCCCTCCAGCAGATAAGGCCATTCGACCGAGTCAAATGCCTTGTGCGCATCTAAGGCCAGCACCGCTCTATTCCCCACGACATCATGGGTGGCCTGCAAGTTTGTGAACAGTCTCCGTAAATTTATGGATGTTGATCGTCCTGGAATGAATCCAGTCTGATCCGCCCCAATAATAGTGGTGATAACTAAGTTTAATCTCCGGGCGAGCACTTTGGCTAGAATCTTGACATCTGAGTTAGTGATATTGGTCTATATGACTCACATAATAGGTGATCTTTATGAGGTTTGGGAATGAGGACAATCAATGCTTCTGAGATGTCTAGCAATGTTAACTGTGAAGTTGGCCCATCAGAATGCAGTTCACATGCACAAAAACACGCTTTTCATTTAGGCTCCGTTTCCACTTGTGCAACTTGTCCTGAGTGCAAAGTTGCATGACAAGTTGTACCCGATGATTTCCAATGAGTACCGTTCATATCTGTGCCACTTCAAGTCACAGCGAATTCAAAGTAGTCCCTGCACTACTTTGGTCCCACTTTGAGGTGACTTGAGGTCCATAGACCTCCAGAATACATAGGCATTGCTTCAAGTCGCTGCAAAATCGCGGCAAAAAATTGCGGCAGAATCATGCGACTTTCAGGCTTTTCAGGCTAACGCAGCCTGAAAGTTGCATGGTTCTGCCGCAATTTTGATGCCCATGTATTCTGGAGGTCTATCGACCTCAAGTTGCATCAAAGTGGGACCAAAGTGGTGCAAGGACTACTTTGAAGTCGCTGTAACTTGAAGTCGCACAGATATGAAGGGTACTCATTGGAAATCATCGGGTACAACTTGTCATGCAACTTTGCAGTCCCAAGTCGCAGGACAAGTTGCACAAGTGGAAACGGAGCCTAAATGAAAAGCGTTTTTTTGTGCATGTGGACCTCATTCTGATGGGCCAACATCACAGTTAACATTGTCAGCCATCAGATTTGTCTGTAGTCTTTACAGCGCAGGAATAATGATCAGATTTTACTACCGCGGGTGGGTGGAGTACCCATGGTAGTAAAATCCAATCGTTAAGGCTCCTTTCACACTTGTGCGACTTGAAAGTCACATGATTTTGCCATGATTTTTGCCGCGACTTGAAGCAATGTCTGTATAATCTAGAGGTCTCTGCCTCAAGTCGCATTAAAGTAGGACAAGGGTACAGGGACTACTTTGAAGTCACACAGATATGAATTGAACTCATTGGAAATCATGGGGTATGACTTGTCATGCGACTTTGCAGTCTCAAGTCGCAGGACAAGTCGCACGAGTGTGAAGGGGCCTCAGGCTGTCTGTACCACCTTATTACTGCTGCTACCTGATCATATGATTCTTTGACTTGGTGTACTGGGTACTCCTGACTCCAGAACTGGATACAAACTTAAAACAGTTCTCAGTGTCAGTGTGCTGTGATTGGGCTGATTGGTTGCAGGGAGGGGCAGTGTGCTGTGATTGGGCTGATTGGTTGCAGGGAGGGGCAGTGTGCTGTGATTGGGCTGGTTGGTTGCAAGGAGGGTCAGTGTGCTGTGATTGGGCTGATTGGTTGCAGGGAGGGGCAGTGTACTGTGATTGGGCTGATTGGTTGCAGGGAGGGGCAGTGTGCTGTGATTGGGCTGATTGGTTGCAGCCAGGGAGGGGCGGAGCTCTCACTCATATTACCAGGCCTGCTCTGCTATTCTATTGAGCGCATAGTGAACTGTTTCAAACGGATCAGTTCAGTCAGATGAATCGATTCATCCAGTTCACTGAAAAGAATCGATTCAAAAGAACGATTCGTTCATGAACTGGACATCACTAATCACGGTGCTGCTTACAGAGGCAGACACTCCATGTCCTCCCCACTAGGCTGCCCTCGGTGCATGCAGGGAGGGTTTTGCTCACATCTGCCCCCCCCCCCCGCGCTGCCCGATTGATCGCACTGAAGTTAGGAAGGAAGCCCTGCCCACAGAGAGGGCTCGGTGTGCCAGCTGTGGCATGCGTGCCATAGGTTTGCCATCACTGGCCTAGGGTGTCAAGAAATATAAATCTTGCTCTGAAGTACTTGAGAAATGAAGCAGCAAGTAGATAATTTACCTACCCATGTAAGTTCACAAATCAATTGCAGCTTTGTAGTAAACTGAAATGTTTATCTTGTCTTTCTATGTCCACATTGTAATAGAAAGACTCCAAAAATCATACAAAGGGAAAAAAACTAAAAACAGTTCAATGAAACACAGCCCAGCAAGTTTTATTTTTACTAAGACTGTAATTATCATTACTGTCTTGGCAATACAAATACATCTTCCGTTTATTGCCAGAAGTCTCTTGTTTCATAATGAATAACTGGGCTGTGTAATAAATTGGATCATAATTTGTGAACTAAAACTTTCTATATACAGACAAGTTTTCCTCCCTTCAAAATGAAAGATTTTATATTTAACCATTCTTCAAGCAGTTACTAGATTGCACATAATGGGGATGATTTATAGAAGAAGCAAAATATTCACTCCAGTCATCCAATCTTATGCAAGGGAAATGCCTTTCTTTTTAATTTCTCTGCAAATAATTGGTTATTTTAATTGAAAACATTTACCACAGAATACTGTACAAGCACTTCACATTTTTAAATCTAGTGCCTTACGATACATGTTTATTTAAATTAAACTGGCATCCCTTTGCAATGGACAGAAAATAATTGCCTAGTTGTGATTGCTGCAGTGAGCAGCTACAGACAAGCAGTGAAACCTGCCCATGATATATATATATATATATATATATATATATATATATATATATATATATATTGAATAAAAGAAGGCCAATATGGTGGTGGCCTGAATTTATGGGAGGAGCCCAGGGGGTACTTAAGCAGCCCACTTACCTGTATTCCTTGTCTGTTCCGGTGCACGATACGTCACATCACTGGGCCAGCTCTTCCCAGCTCACTTCGTAGTTCATTAGCCTGTGCATTCGATTACCAGTGTGTTGCGGCTTCTCCATTTGTGGTCTGTGTCGGCGGTTCTCGCTCGCTGTTGCAGGTAAGATTCAAACCTTTTTTTCGTATCATGCGCAGGGTTGCGATTCGTTATGTTTCATATCCCGCATCCCCTTTCGTAGTTAGCTGCCTCTGAGTCGTTGTCGATTATGTCCCGACATCATTCGGCATAGGACTAGTACATTCGTAGGTTCCCTCTGCCTTGTTTGTCATCCCATCTACAAACATACGATTTGTTCGTAGATCCAAGCCTCCGGGCCGCTGTCGGTCATTGTCCGACATCACTCGGCACAGGCTTTGCTGGTTGTAGGATTCACAGTCTATATGGTTGCCGCTTCACCCCTTTGGAGCTGAGCATGTATTAATTGCACGGGTTCTGTGGCTGATTGAGGTGGTAATTAGACTCACTTGTTGCCTTGTCTGCATTTTGATTAGCCTTGGGGGCTGTATGGTTGGTATGTGTTTGGTTTTGGAGTGGGGGGGGTTGGCACCCTAACACTCTATGACAGCCGATCCAAATCCCAGTCGTGTTGGCGTACCACATATGGAAGCAACCAAACGTTCTCAGATCACTCACACACACTTGTGCATTTATTCACAAACACACATGAGACTCCAGCTTCATAACTCTGACTCGAGTCGGCACGATTCGTTCATTTCCACATAAACACGATCATGACTCACGATTGCACACGGCAATGGCTCATCCCCACATGCTCCAGTTTCTCTGCTGTCCTTGTTTTCGCCTCCCTAATGAGGCTACTTTCTTGCAATTGTTGCAAGCACGTCTCCAGTGGAGCACCATATGGACACTCATTATCTCCAGTGGCACACAATTCGGCCACTCATTGTCTCCAGTGGCATACAACCCGGCCACTCATGCTTTTCTTGTCTGTTGTTTCTAGACATGTGCACACTGAAATATTTCGTTTTGGAATTTCGTTTTGTCCGAAAAATACATTTATTTAGTTACTCCCGAAATTCGTTTTTATTTATTTCGTTTTTCGTTAAAAATTGCATTTGTCCGAAAATCCAAATTAATTAAGGTTGAATCTGTCATTGAAGGCTTATGGTGTCTGTCGAATGTTTTGCTGCTTTGTCGAATCTTCGTCGTTCATGTTGAATGCATATAGTTCAAACAGAAAATGGACTGGTGATAGTGATCACTGATCAGACAGGTAACAAGATATAGAATCTATATAGAATCTCAATCTATAATTAATAATAAATTCCCCCCCCCCCCTCCCCCCCACAACACGGGCAGCCTCTGAGGCTTTTACAACACTAGCAATACTAGTATCACTATCAAGTTCACAACACTAACACAATAGCAGCAGATTATTATGAAAAAGTTAAGTTGAACTGTAGCTTGCTTCACTATTGTTCTGCTGCTGTGCTTATGCTTAATTGCTAAATAATTCAGGTTCTCTGACAAACGGACCAGCTAAGATTGACTGTCTTCTGAAATGGTTCAGTGTGTGTGTCTCTCTCTGCTAGCAAATCGTAAGTGAAAGTAAGTTGGCTGTACGTGTGTACTTAGTTCTAGCTATTTTACTGCTCCTCCTCTTTGGTTACAATCAGCCAATAACATTTATCATTATCATTATTTTTATTTTACTTCCCCCACCCAATTCCAGCAGCGATCTTTTCTCTCTATGTCGAATCTTTTCTCTCTGTGTAGAATAATCTTGGACTAATAGAGCTAAGGTTAGGCACATTCAACCACAGGTTCGATGGACACAGATTGTTATTGATAACATCATGTCGATCTCCTATCTATATCGAACTGTTGTCACAACGAAAATGAAAATAAAGCATTTGTTTATGTCGGATCTTTCGTTTTTCGGAATCTGCACTCTCGTTATCGTTTGTTAAAACGATAACGAAAATACCTGAAATTCGGACGAAAACAAATGCACATGTCTAGTTGTTTCTCCATTAGTTCAGTCGAGTTCAGGTCGTTCCACCCTGCACCAGGTTGGACGTCATTTTCTCAAAAAAAAAAAAAAAAAAGCTTTCTTGAAAAAAAAACCACACACAATAAGCATAGGGTCTGCATCTTCACCCAGGGGGCGTCAGTCATATGTGAGGGGATGGGTCAGGATTCATTCCATGCTAGGTTAAAACTTGGACTCTTATGTCACCTTTTCTACAGGTTCTCAGTCGACTAGGTTTCTCGGCCTCAACCAGGACTTCGCAAGTAGGGCGTTGAGTCAGGTGTGTAGTACACAGGTTCCACCCTCACATCACTTTGCAGAAACCTTTTCACTACGTGCACTTCACATACACGATTTGGACTGCTCATCAGGCGTTTGCTACTGTCACATGTTTCTTTGCTCAACATTCTGTTTTTGAAGGGTGACCCTTCACCTACGCAGGCAAGGCCACTAAACATTGGGCTTGTAGACAGTGCAAGCGTTAGCAGGCTGAACGTACGTCATGAACTACAGAACACAACATTCCTACTTAGCCCGTACCAGACTTCTCGCCCCAATACGCCCTGGGGCTCTAATCCACAGATTTGTGGTTAGCACAGATAAGGACCCGAGCATTGGTTACCTGGCAAGTCACCTCCTGGCACACCTCGGTTGCCACGCATTCTTTTGAGTTTTCTAAATTTCCACTCAACAGCATTCGATGCTTCAGAATGCAAAACGGCTTCTTCACTGTGCCTGTCGTTCTTTTTGCTATCTTTCTCGTTCCTTCTTACCTTCCGCCCCTCTGTCACCCTCCGTGGGTTCAGATCATGGCTGTGCTAACACCCTGAGGGGATGGACCATCCCCAAACTTGCTGTGGAACTGCGGCATAGAAGGCCTTGTCACAGTCAGCAGGTCAACTCTGCTCACCCACCATAGCCTGATTCGAATCCCGTCATATCTGCGACTCCGTAATTCGAATCTTTGGCACGATTCGATTCATCATGTCTTACACATATACCACAAGCTTCCGCAGCTCAGCCTCCCCCTTGAGGCACCTGCCACAAGCACCCAGTCGCTACTCACACCACTCATGCATACGTTCACGCTCACTCGCAACTCATACAATGCTTCGGTTCACATGTTCCATTCTCATTTTACAAACATACGATTACGGCAAACAACTAGCATGATAGTTAAGTATGCATCTGCATCTAGCCATACAGGCCATCATTAGCAGGTACAGGCTGTCAAAGGCGGACATTTTGGACACCTTAAAACCATTACCCGTCGAGCCATCCTTGTGACAGTGACATGGCATCTGACTCTCGACACGCGCTCCCGACAAATTGGCCCGGATCAGGTCGATCATTCATGCGTTCACCACTTTCACAAGGTTGTAACAAGAGACAGCTACAGTACCTGTTAGGGATGCTTAATTTTGCTATGAGGATTGTCCCTCAGGAGCGTTCCTTCATTTCACGCCTCCTGGTTTCCCTCTCTCAGGCAAAGCACCCCTGCCTGGAACACCTACTGCAGGTTTCTAGTCTTGTGCCCCTGGTCAGGGACAGGCGACATTAAGCACGTCCTGGCCTTCATGTCGTATTGTCACAGGCAGCTGACTTTGTCCCACAACACCATCAGGCTGTTCTTGGCTGGCATCCAACATTTCCTGTCCTTACAGGGCCCTGAAAAGCCTTCTTTGTTCACAGCTTACCCAGCTCAAATGCCACGTTCCAGGACATGTTGGCTATCCTGTCACGGTCCCCCTTCAGCTTACTGCCCAGCCTGGTCATCCAAGTGGCTATCTATCTGGCCTTCTACATTTTTTTTGTGGCTAGGCGAGTTTACCTACAGTGGCCCTGGTTGCCAGGTTCTACACAGGTGCTAACTGGCGCGCTTCCAAGACTATTTCGTTCTACACCTAGCAGTGTCCAAGACCCAACAGTCCAGCACCGGGGCTGACATCAAGTTGTTCCAGATCCACAACGATTGGTGCCCAGTAGCGGTCCTTGACCAGTTGTTGTCACACCTACCTAACCAGTCTAGCTCCAGCCTGTTATTGACTTTTCCTACCAGCCCCCTGAGTGCTAGCCAGTTCATTAGACATGTTTGTATCCTCCTGGCTAACCTAGGCCTCAACCCCAGCCAGTTTTTCGGGCACTCCTTTCGTATCGAAGCAGCCTCAGCCACCTCTGGAGACAGAGTACCGGACCACCTCATCAGAAGGTTGGGCAGGTGGAAGTCCGCCTGCTTTGCCCAGTACATTCCAAACCCTCAGGTTGAATTGTCGCAAGCCTTTACCAAGCTTGCTCAATAAATGTCACATGTCCAATAAAACATTTTTTCCCTATCCTGTTTTTTTTGTCCCCTTTTTTTGGCATACCGACCAGCTGACCAGGGCACACCTCAGGTCTGTGTTATGTTGAGAGTCTTGTTGAGAGTCTTGTGGCGTCTTTATGTGGTTCCATGTCTGTCTCGTTTGGAGGGCTCTGACTAATTATATATATATATATATATATATATATATATATATATATATATATATATATATATATATATATATATATATATATATACACACCAGTGTGCTCATAAGTTTACATGCCCTGGCAGAATTTAGGATTTCTTGGCCATTTTTCAGAGAATATGAATGATAACACAAAAACATTTCTTTCACTCATGGTTAGTGTTTGGCTAAAGCCATTTATTATCAACAAACACAAGTTGACACAAAGGGGTTTGAATGGCTTTTAAAGGCAAGCATCCTAACCTGTGATCTGTTTTCTTGTAATTAGTGTGTGTGTATAAAAGGTCAATGCGTTTCTGGACTCCTAACAGAAACGTGCATATTTTATCCAGTGCTGCACTGACGTTTCTGGATTCTGAGTCATGGGGAAAGCAAAAGAATTGTCAAAGGATCTGCGGGAAAAGGTAGTTGAACTGTATAAAACAGGAAAGAGATATAAAAAGATATCCAAGAAATTGAGAATGCCAATCAATGGTGTTTAAACTCAAATCAAGAAGTAGAAAATAAGGGGTTTGTCAGGGCTGGGCTTGAAAGAGCTGGCAATTAGCCGACAGCTGAGCCCAGCCCTGACAGGGTTCTGTTGAAACCAAACCATGGTCAGGTAGACCAACTAAAATTTCAGCCACAACTGCCAGGAAAATTGTTCGGGATGCAAAGAAAAACCCACAAATAACTTCAGGTGAAATACAGGACTCTCTGAAAACAATAAGGAGGAACTTGAAGAAAGATGGGCTGCATGGTCGAGTCGCCAGAAGAAAGCCATTACTACGCAAATGCCACAAGTATCCCGCTTACAATACACCAAAGAGCACAGAGACAAGCCTCAAACCTTCTGGCACAAAGTCATTTGGAGTGATGAGACCAAAATTGAGCTATTTGGCCACAACCATAAACGTTACATTTGGAGAGGAGTCAACAAAGGCCTATGATGAAAAGTACAGAGGTGGATCACTGATGATTTGGGGATGTGTGAGCTACAAAGGCACAGGAAATTTGGTCAAAATTGATGGCAAGATGAATGCAGAATGTTATCAAAAAATACTGAAGGAACATTTGCATTCATCAGCCAGGAAGCTGCACATAGGATGTACTTGGACATTCCAACATGACAATGATCCAAAACACAAGGCCAAGTCGACCTGTCATTGGCTACAGCAGAATAAAGTGAAGGTTCTGGAGTGGCCATCTCAGTCTCCTGACCTTAATATCATTGAGCCACTCTGGGGAGATCTCAATTGTGCAGTTCATGCAAGACAGCCCAAGAATTTACAGGAACTGGAGGCTTTTTGCCAAGAGAAATGGGCAGCTTTACCATCTGAGAAGATAAAGAGCCTCATCCGCAAATACCACAAAAAACTTCAAGCTGTCATTGATGTTAAAGGTGGCAATACACGGTATTAAGAACTGGGGTATGTAAACCTTTGATCAGGGTCATTTGGGTAGTTTCTGTTGCCATCATGATTTAAAAAGAGTAAACACAGTTGGCTGATAATAAATGGCTGCAACCAAACACTAACTATGAGTGAAAGAAACGTTTTTGTGTTATCATTCATATTCTCTGAAAAATGGCCAAGAGATCATAAATTCTGCCAGGGCATGTAAACTTATGAGCACAACTGTGTGTGTGTGTGTGTGTGTGTATGTATATATATATATATATATATATATATATATATATATATATATATATATAATATATATATATATACAGTCAGGTCGTCAGGTCCATAAATATTGGGACATCGACACAATTCTAATCTTTTTGGCTCTATACACCACAATGGATTTGAGATAAAACAAACAAGATGTGCTTTAACTGCAGACTTTCAGCTTTAATTTGAGGGTATTTAAATCCAAATCAGGTGAACGGTGTAGGAATTACAACAATTTGTATATGTGCCTCCCACTTTTTAAGGGACCAAAAGTAATGGGACAATTGGCTGCTCAGCTGTTCCATGGCCAGGTGTGTGTTATTCCCTCATTATCCCATTTACAAGGAGCAGATAAAAGGTCCAGAGTTAATTTCAAGTGTGCTATTTGCATTTGGAATCTCTTGCTGTCAACTCTCAATATGAGATCCAAAGAGCTGTCACTATCAGTGAAGCAAGCCATCATTAGGCTGAAAAAACAAAACAAACCCATCAGAGAGCTAGCAAAAACATTAGGTGTGGCCAAATCAACTGTTTGGAACATCCTTAAAAAGAAAAAATGCACCGGTGAGCTCAGCAACACCAAAAGACCCGGAAGACCACGGAAAACAACTGTGGTGGAAATAATTCTTTCCCTGGTGAAGAAAACACCCTTCACAACAGTTGGCCAGATCAAGAACACTCTCCAGGAGGTAGGTGTATGTGTGTCAAAGTCAACAGTCAAGAGAAGACTTAACCAAAGTGAATACAGAGGGTTCACCACAAGATGTAAACCATTGGTGAGCCTCAAAAACAGGAAGGCCAGATTAGAGTTTGCCAAACAACATCTAAAAAAGCCTTCACAGTTCTGGAACAACATCTTATGGACAGATGAGACCAAGATCAACTTGTACCAGAGTGATGAGA